>NC_050450.1:62289220-62589220 GCF_903995425.1 Onychomys torridus
ATGAAGCAAGAAGATAGAGACTGGTAGAAAGTTCAGTTGTAAGGACATTATATTTGTGTTTATCTGCACTTTGGGAATTTTGGATTTAAAAACTTTATAGCTATGTTTATTTCCTTCCCTGTAAAAAGGGAAGTAGAGGCAGTAACCTGATTTGTTTTGCAAATGGAAAGTGGAGCTCAACAATCTCCCATACCACACAGGGTGAAAAGAGTTAAGCCCCTGTATGATGGAAGACTACATGATTCTACAGTTTCTTTTCCTTTTCTCCAACTTCAGAAAGAAGAGAGCAACTGGTCCTTTTGGACCCTTAGCATCACTATGATATGGAGTAGGCTTCCAGCTATGATGGATTCCTTTCCTCTGTTGAGTATTCTTATAGAAGCTAATCCTACCTCTGCATCACCTTATGTCCTCCATTAACTCCTATGTTGTTTAAATCTTATAAAGTCTTTTAATTAAAAAAAAATCCCAGAGCCAGATATCACAGTGAAAGCTGAAAGATCAGAGAAGCAGAGCAGCCAAACACTAGTTCATACCTATAGGGAAATCCTCAGCCTAAAGAGAGTGAGCTCCTGATTCCTCATGACTTATATACCTTTCCCTGCCCTGCCATATTACTTCCTGGGATTAAAGGTGTGTGTGCTTCCCAAGCAAAGGCAAGAGATCTCAAGTGCTGGGATTAAAGGTGTGTGCCTCACTGCCTGGCTCTGCTTCTCTTCTATACTGGATCAATCTCTTGTAGCCCAGTGTGGCCTTGAACTCACTGAGATCTAAACAGATCTTTGCCTCTGAGTGATAGGATTAAAAGGTGTGTGCCACCATTGCCTGACCTCTATGTCTGTCTAATCTAATGACTCATTCTGTCCTCTGATCCTCAGGCAAGTTTATTAGGATACACAATATATCACCAAACTCCTACAGATCTATGAGAATCCTAGGCCTTCCTCAGAGCTCACTGTTCCTCTTTTCATATGCCCAGTACACAGATCCGGTTGGGGTCCTATGGCAGTTAAACTTCAATGTGAAGAACCTTGAACTCTTCCTCTTCTTCCTAAGACCTTTGCCTTTTATTACATATCTTGATTTATGATGTCACTTTCTACTCAGTTTCCTGAGCAACCACATCCATATATATATGGAAATTTACCTTAGACATGGTACCTTATCACAACAACAGAAAAGTAATGAATATGTAGATTGATATCAAAGAGTGGGCTGTTGCTTTGAAAAAACAGACTATGTTGTTTTCAACTGTTGTTTGTTTGGTTTTGTTATTTGTTTTTTGTTTTGTTTTAGAAATGTGGAAGAGTTTGCAACTTTGGACTAGGAAAGTGGTTGAATGTTGTAAGTAGAGCTTACAAGAACATTTCAGTAGAAGAATATTTCAGTAAGAGCTTGTAACATAGCCCTGCTGAGAGCAATGCAGACTATGAAGATCCAGTTCAAGGAGTTTCCAAAGGAACGATATTAACAACTGGGCTAGGGGACAAATTGTATGATATTTTAGCAGAGAAGCTGACTCACTTCTCCCTTTTCCAGAGAACTTGGTTGGGCTAATTTTTAAATTGATGGACTAATTTCTTTTGTGGAGAAAAATTCAAGGCTGAATAATGTCAAGTCTGTGGAATGGTTCTTACTGGTAACACTTATATAAGTCTGCATGAAAAAGAGCAATTAGGTCAAAAAGAACTACAAATGTCCATTGTGGAGAGAAAAAGATACCTAGGAAACTAAATGTTACAGCCAAGGCATATGCTGGCAAAGAGGCTGTAGTGGTTAAAGGGGTTATTGTTACAGTTAAGAAGAGGCCTTCTCTCTACCTGAACAAAGGAAAGAGTGACTCTAGGGCAGGACTGAGCCCAGCTAAGCTGCCAATGTGTAAAGAGAGCATAGGAGTGATTCAAAGAGCTCAGTCTCCAGCCCAAGCTGACAGCTAAAGTTAGCAGTTCCATCTACACAATGCTGTCATTAGAGACATGAAAGATTTGAGAGTGAAGGGCTTGTGGATTATTCCTCCATGCTTTCGGAGAGCCACCAAGGACAGGCAGCAAGTGAATGAAGGCTCTGAGAGGACAAGAAACTGTATGAGGCCATTGGGTAAAACTGTGAAAACCAGTCCTGGGATTTAGTGGAGACCCCCCATTTGCTAAAGATGCCAGAACTATGAGACATTGGCCAAGGACAGCTCCATACAGAGAGTGGAAAGGACCCAAGAGAGAGCTGTATGCTGCAGGCAGAAAAGCTGGAGAGACAGAACCACTTAAACCCTTTGAACATAAATTCCTAGACACTGGAAATGGAGCTACAGAATTTGAATTTTGCCCTTGTTGGTTTTGGTCTTGTTTATATCCATTATTTCTTAACTATGCTCCCATTCTACTCCTTTGAAATGTTAATGAACTTTCTGTTCAATTATATATTGGAGGTATGGAATTTTTTGTTTTAGAGGGGGTTACACTTATGAGATTCCTTTGGGTCTCAGACATTACTTTTGACTTTTAAGCAGTGTTGAAACTGTAAAAATTGGGCTAAGTACATTGTGAATTATGATATGGCCATGAGCCAACTGCTCCTTCTACATTATCTCTCTGTGATTCTATTTCTGGGGATCCTTTTGTTCCTTCCATTTGGAAGATCTTAGCCAAAGTTTGTCTAACTGGAGTAAATATTTACTGTGGAGGACGATTCAGAAAGATGTCAACACCAAGCTACTAGAGATCAACAAAATATGGGCTGGAGAGATGGCTCAGCAATTAAGAGCACTGGCTGCTCTTCCAAAGGACCAGAATTCAGTTCTCAGTACCCACATGACAACTCACAACTGTCTATAACTCCACTCTCAGGGGATCCAACACTCTCACACAGACAGACATATATGTAGGCAAAATACCAATGAACACAAAATGAAAAAAAAAAACACATTTTTAAAAAGAATTTAAAAATCAACAAAATAATATATGCCTATGCCTTTTAAAATGTAGCAGAAGAAGCCATGATGCTCAATGACTTATATATCCTCCTGAGGCTTATGGACAAATAAATTCATTTTCATTGCAAGCATAGTACAAGTTACCAGATTCTGGGAGAAATACAAAGGAATTTTTTGAAATTAGGCAAGGGCTTCATGGGGCATGTCAAGATTTTGTTTCTCATCTTTTGAAGGCTATCAGTCACCTGGTGATTGATGGAGAGGCAGGAATGATTATTGTCAAGCAACTGGCATATGAGATTGCTAATGCTGCATGCCAGACTGCCATCCATCCCTTTTGAAAGAAGGGAGATATTAATAATTATATCTGCCTCTGTGGTGGCATTGGAACTTCATATACTCAATAGTTATTTCTTACTGTGGACCTCCAAGGGCAAATGCTGCCTCAATTATTGGCAGTCATCCAACAAGGACAAAGAAATGAAGGTAATGGTCATTGATGTTTTAAATGTGGTCCATCTGGACACTTTAGAAGGCAGTGTCCACAAAGAAGGCAGAGTGCACCTCAAGTCATGGGGACCAAAGCCCCAGGTTTATGCCCTCACTGTGAACTAGGAAATCATTGGGCAAGCAAATGTAAAACTAAGAGGGATAGTGAAGGACAGCCTTTGCCTCATGGAAACTGGGCAAGGTGTTATGACATCTACTCCTACTAGCATCCAAACTACAGAAAAAAAGACAATATATTGCTCAACTGTTATTGGTTCAAGTGTAAGTGTTTAATCAGGTAAAGTTTGCTCAGGAACAGGGAACAGAATGCTTCAGGTCCTCGGATGTGTACTGGATGAGATCAATTACTAAAGAGTGGGCCACCATGCCTTTCTGGATAGACGGTAAGAAATTTGAAGGATTGTTAGATACAGGTGCCAATGTTTCAGTTCTGTCCTATCAACCTTGGCCCTCCCACTGGCCCCTCCAAAGCACTCAAGCTCTCTGGAGTGGGCGTTTTCAATGGGCCTCAAGAAAGTTCAAAAAAACTTTTTCGTTTTTATTCTTCTCTCATATAATACATCAGGACCACAGTTTCCCCTCCCTGTGCCCCTCCCAGTTCCTCCACAACCTTCCTTCTTTCCAAGATCAACTTCTTCCTCCATTCCTTTCAAAAAAGAGATAGTCAATCAGGTTTCTTCTAGCCTTATGTACTTCAAGAGCTGAGAGTTAATTTGTAGGGAAGAGATGTCCTTCAAAGCCTAGGCATGTATCTCTTTTACCTATTAGCCCTGCTGAACCGATAATGCTCTCACAAGAATGAATTCCTGGAAAGGGTCTGAGAAGAGTTGCAGTGAATAAGTGAAGCTTTAAATCCCATTCCAAAATAATAGACAAGGTTTGGGGTATTTTTCCTAGGGGCTGCTGAGAAATATCATGCTGATTCTATTACCTGGTTTTCTGAGGATCCCATCTGGGTGGATCAGTGGCCCTTTACTAAGGAAAAGATACTACCTGCCAAGGAACAGCTGGACAAAGGGCATACAGAAGAATGGAACAGTCCATGGAATTCTCCTATTTTGTGATTAAATAACAGTCAGGAAAATGACATCTGCTGCAAGATCTTCGTTAAGTAAAGGCCACCATGGAATTAATGGACCTTTACAACCAGGCCTTCCAACATCCATTGCTATTCCTGAAGAGCGTCCTATTACAGTGCTGCCTTTAAAAGACTGCTGCTGTGCTTATTTTTGTATCCCAAAGATTGTGAAAGTTTCACTATCAGTGTACCTTCTCTTAAATTAATGAACCAATGAAAACACATCATTGGAAAATTTTGCCTCAAGAAATGACAAATAGCCCAACTTTGTAACAAAAATGTGTTGCTACTGCTCTATTTTTTTATTTTTTATTATATTTGTGCATTAATTTTACATATCAGCCTTGGGTTCCCCTGTCCTCCCCCCTCACACCCACGCACCCACCTTCCCCCCGAGCACCTCCCCTCCATTCCCATCTCCTCCAGGGCAAAGACTCCCCTGGGGATTCAATTCAACCTGGTGGATTCAGTACAGGCAGGTCCAGTCTCCTTCTTCCAGGCTGAGCAAAGTGTCTCCGTGTAAGTCCAAAGTTCCAAACAGCCAGCTCATGCACTAAGGACAGGTCTGGGTCCCACTGCCTGGATGCCTCCCAAACAGTTCAAGCTATTCAGTTGTCTCACTTATCCAGAGGGCCTGAACCAGTTGGGGGCTCCACAGCTTTTGGTTCATAATTCATGTGTTTCCATTAGTTTGGCTATTTGTCCCTGTGCTTTTCCAATCTTGGTCTCAACAATTCACACTCTTATAGTCCCTCCTCTTTCTTGACAATTGGACTCCTGGAGCTCCACCTGAGGCCTGTTGCTACTGCTTTAAAGAGAGCTAGAAAACGTCTCAGTTTCAGGAGGTCTCATTTATTAATTTTTGCTCTCAGTGTCTGTGCTACTGGTGTTATATTTAGGAAATGGTCTCCTGTGCCAGTGTGTTCAAGGCTACTTCCTACTTTCTCTTCTATCAAGTTCAGTGTAACTTGATTTATGTCGATGTCTTTGACATAGACTATATTTTGAATAAATCATGGAATGAACATTTTCATACCCAGAGAAATATATGCTCAACTTGATGTGTCTTTGGGGAGAAGATCCCCAAAGGATATGAGACACAAGCTTGAACTCTTTGAATATACTGTTGAATTTAGTTTCATATAGTCTTAGTTTTACAGAAAATTCTACTTCTGAAGTTGGTATAAATTGGCTAAGGTTATGTGCAAGGCTTATTTTTTTATTTTATAATTAACTTAATTTCACATATTAGCCATGGATTCCCCCGTCCTCCCTCCTCCCACCACCCAGCCCTCCCCCCAATCCACCCCCCACTCCCACCTCCTCCAAGGCAAGGTCTCCCCTGGGGAGTCAGCCCAGCCTGGCATACTCAGCCAAGGCAGGTCCAGTCCCCTCCTCCTTCCACCAAGGCTGAGCAAAGTGTCTCAGCATAGGCCCCAGACTCCAAAAAGTCAGCCCATGCACCAAGGACAGGTCCAGGCTCCACTGCCTGGAAGCCTCCCAAACAGTTCAAGCTAATCAAGTGTCTCATTTATCCAGAGGTCCTGGTCCAGTTCCATGGGGGTTCCTCCACCATTGGTTCACAGATCATGCGCTTATGTTGTGCAGGGCTTATTAAAGGAAATTTCTTCTAATGAGGTTGACTATTACAGAGTCTAAACACAGGATGAGTGAACTTGAGTGTGATGACTGAAAAGTATACAGGTGAATAGAGTGCATCAACACAGCTGTGCTCAACTGCCTCCTTTCATTCTCTCTATATATATTCAGATCATCACCACCAAGTTCTGAATACTAGCTCCTAACAAGTTCTCAGATCAGTTCCTTTATCTTCACTGCCAAGGCTGATGTGGTAGTGTGTTATCAATACTAACAGTAGGTTATCTTCTCTGTAAGTGTAGAAGTTTAATGACATAAGAACACACAGAAACAACTGGCCTTAGCTGGAGCTCACGGACCCTGGGCTGACAGTTGGGGAGTCTGTATGGGACTGACTTAGGCACTCTGCATATGGGTGACAGTTGTGTAGCTTGGTCTGTTTGTGGGGCTCCTAGCAGTGGACGTGTCCCTGGAGCATGAGCTGGCTTTGGGGGACCTATTCCCCATGCTGGGATACCTCACTCAGCCTTGATGCAGGAGGAGGGGCTTGGCCTTGCCTCAACTTGATGTGCCATGCTTTGTTGGCACCCATAGGAAGCCTGCCCCTTTTTGAATAGAGATGGAGAAGGAGTGGACAGGGGGTAGAGGAGAGGTGGGGGAGGAGGAAATGGAAGGAAAGGAGGGAGAGGTAACTGCAATTGGATTGTAAAATAAATAAAAAAAGTTAATTAATAAATAAGTGCAAAAAAAGAAAGAAGTTAAAACCACCAGCAGCATCAATTTTACCCTGATTGGCTCCCCACAGGCTTCTTGCCTCTGGTCTCAAATGTCTTCCATCCATTCATCACAAAGAGTCATAGAGAATGTTCTGCCAGCTCTAATTAGACAAGAGGTGAGTCTTTGTTCTCCTAGCCAATCATTCCAAGCTCTAGGCTTTAGGCCCAGAGGCACAACCCATGCCCCCATATGCCCCCCCCATTCCAGCCTCAGTTACAGGCCAGCAGGCAAAACTCCTGAAGGCAGGCCTGACTACCACCCCCCACCAGACCTTGTAACCAATGAGCCCCACTCCACCACCCATACCTACACATCCCCCAAGACCACTGCTGCTCCCTAAGACACAGACTCCACCAGCTCCAGTTGGACCAAGAGGTGAGTCTTTGTTCTCGGAGCTGATAAACACAGACTCTAGACTTTAGGCCCAGGGGCAATATTTGTGTCCCCATACCCCCACCAATTGCAGCCCTAGTTGCAGGCCAGAAGGCAGGCAGGTCTGCTGTAGGCAGGCCTGACTACCACTCCCCACCAGACCCCATGACCTACAAGCCCCACTCCATCCCCCAAACCCACTCATGTCCTGAGACCACAGCTGCTCCCTGAGACACAGACTCCACCAACTCTGATTGGACCAAGAATGCCAATTTGACCAAGAGTGGCTCCCTAAGACACAGACACCATTGGCACCCATTGGAGGAAGAGATTAGTAGACTCCAGTGCAAGAATACATTCAATAATATGGCACCACCAGAACCTAGTGGTTCTCCATTAGCAAGACCTGAACATCCCAACATAGAAGAAGCAGAAGAAATCGATCTTAAAATGACTTTATGAAGATTATAGAGGCCTTTAAAGAGGAAATGAAAAATTCCCTTAAAAATATTGAGGAAAAGACAAACAAAAATTGGAAGAAATCAATAAATCCCTTAAAGACAGTCAAGAAAAAGCAATCAAACAGATTAAAGAAACAGTTCAAGACTTGAAAACTGAAATAGAGGCAATAAAAGAGACAAAAACTGAGGGAATGCTAGAAATAGAAAATCTGAGTAAAAGAACAGGAACTACAGATACAAACATAACCAAAAGAATACAAGGGATAGAAGAGAGAATCTCTGGTGTTGAAGATACAATAGAGGAAATAGATTCATCAGTCAAGAAAATATTAAAGCCAACAAAGTCATAACACAAAATGTCCAGGAAATATGAGACACCATGAAAAGAACAAACCTAAGAATAATAGGGATAGAAGGAGAATACCAGCTTGAAGGCACAAAGAATATATTCAACAATATCACAGAAGAAAACTTTCCCAACCTAAAGAAGGAAATTCCTATGAAAATACAAGAAATTTACAGAACACTAAATAGACTGAACTAAAAAAATCCCGTTACCACATAATAATCAAACCATTAAATATACAGAATAAAGAAAAATATTATAAGCTGCAAAGAAAAAATGCCAAGTAACATATAAAGGCAGACCCATCAGAATAGCACTCAAATTCTCAGTAGACACTCTAAAAGCCAGAAGGACCTGGACAGAAATTATGCAGACACTAAGAGACCATGGATGCCAGCCCAGACTAATATACCTAGCAAAACTCTCAATCATCATAGACAGAGTAAACAAAATATTCCATGATAAAACCAGGTTTAAACAATACCTATCTACAAATCCAGCCTACAGAAAGGACTAGGAGAAAAAATACAACCTAAGGAAGTTAAATGCACCCATGAAAACACATGCAATAGATAATCCCACATTAACAAATACCAAAGGAGGGAAACACACAACACTACCACCAAAAAATAACAGGAATTAACAATTACTGGTCATTAATATCCCTTAATATCAATGGACTCAATTGGCCTATAAAAAGACAGAGACTAACAGATGGATACAAAAACCGGATTCATCATTCTGCTGAATACAAGAAACACACCTCAACCTCAAAGACAGATGCTACCTCAGAGTAAAGGGACAGGAAAATATTTTCCACAAACGGACTTAAGAAGCAAGCTGGTATAGCTATCCTAATATCTAACAAAATAGACTTCAAACTAAAATTAATCAAAAGAGATTGATAAGGACATTACATATTCATCACAGGAAAAATCCATCAAGATGAAGTCTCAATTCTGAACATTTATGCCCCAAATACAAGGGTACCCACATATGTAAAAGAAACATTACTAAAGCTTAAATTGCACATCAAACCCTACACATTAATAGTGGGAGACTTTAACACCCCACTCTCACCAATGAACAGGTCTACCAGATAGAAATTAACAGAGAAATAAGGAAACTAACAGGCATTATGACTCAAATGGACTTAATAGACATCTACAGAATATTCCACCCAAATACAAGAGAATATACCTTCTTCTCAGCAACCCTTTGAACCTTCTCTAAAACTGACCACATACTCCATGACAAAACAAATCTCAACACATACAAAAAATTGGAATAACCTCCTGTATTTTATTGGACCACCATGGCTTAAAGTTAGAATTCAACAACAACACAAATTACACAAATCCTACAAACTCATGGAAACTGAATAATGCTCAACTGAATCACCACTGGATCAAGGAAGAAATAAGAAAGAAATGAAAAACTTCCTAGAATTCAATTTAAATGAATGTACAACATATTTAAACTTATGAAACACTATGAAAGCAGTACTAAGAGGAAAGTTCATAGCTCTAAATACCTACATAAAGAATTTGGAGAAATCTCACACTAGCAACTTAACAACACACCTGAAAGATCTAGAAGAAAAAGAAGCACACTCATCCAGGAGGAGAAGATGCCAGGAAATAATCAAATTTAGAGCTAAAGTCAATAAAATAGAAACAAAGAGAGCAATACAAAGAATCAATACAAAGACTTGGTTCTTTTAGAAAATCAACAAGACAGGCATACCCTTATCTAAACTATTTAAAAGACAGAGAATATCCAAATTAACAAAATCAGAAATGAAAAGGGAGACATAACAACTGACAACAAAGAAATCCAGAATATCATTAGGTCATGCTTCCAAAACATGTGATCCACAAAATTGGAAAATCTAAAAGAAATGGATAATTTTATGGATAGGTACCATATAATCAAATTAAATCAAGACCAATTTAAATAAACCTATAACTCCTATGGAAATAAAAGCAATCATTAAAATCTCCCAACCATGAAAAGCCCTGTACCACAGGGTTTCAGTGCAGAATTCTACCAGAATTTCAAAGAAGAGCTAATACCAATACTCCTCAAATTGCTCCACACAATAGAAACAGAGGGAACATTGCCAAACTCTTTCTATGAAGCTACAGTTACCCTGACACCCAAACAACACAAAGATGCAACAAAAAAAGAGAATTACAGACCATCTCCCTCATGAACTTTGATGCAAAAATACTTGATAAAATATTGGCAAACCTACTCCAAGAACACATCAAAAAAAAAAAATCATCCATCATGATCAAGTAGGCTTCATCCCAGAAATGCAGAGATGGTTCAACATACAAAAATCTGTCATTGTAATCTATCATAAACAAACTGAAAGGAAAAAAACACATTATCAGCTCATTTGATGCTGAAAAGCCTTTGACAAAATCCAACACCCCTTCATGATAAAGGTCTTGAAGAGATCAGGAATACAAGGAAGATACCAAAACATAATAAAGGAAATTTACAGCAAGCCAACAGCCAACATCAAATTAAATGGAGAGGAACTTGAAGCAATTCCACTAAAATTGGGAACAAGACAAGGCTGTCCACTCTTCTCATATCTATTCAATATAGTACTCAAAGTTCTAGCCAGAGCAATAAGACAACAAAAGAGATCAGGGGGATAAAAATTGGAATGGAAGAAGTCAAACTTTCACTATTTGCAGATGATAATATGTGTGTGTGTGTGTGTGTGTGTGTGTGTGTGTGTGTGTGTCCACTGAATAACACAAGGCGAAGTATCAAGTGGTATTGTGTTTGATTCTAATAACTTTTGTTTTTGTTTTTGTTTTTTGAGACAAGGTTTCTCTGTGTAGCTTTGTGCCTTCCTGGAACTCGCTTTGTAGACCAGGCTAGCCTTGAACTCTCAAAGACCCACCTGCCTCTGCCTCCCAAGTGCTGGGATTAAAGACATGTGCCACCACTGCCCGGCTAATTCTAATAACTTTTTAAATGAATTTTTATTGATAAATTATTCACCTAGCACACAATTTGCTCATTTATACATTTCAGTAGCTTTTAGTGTGATGCTTAAGATTTGAAAGCCATATTGCTTTCAATATCTATGTGTCCATGTACTGCAAAAGTTAAAAAAGAGAATTATCAACAATGACCATGATGTCTAAGTGAAGCTTTCATGAAGATATCAGGCTTTTAATGAATCTGGAACCCTTGCTGTAAATATAATTTATTCAGATATATGGTTTAGAATGGTACAGCAGTAAGAGAGTGGGGAAATACTCAATGTGTTACCTAATGAGTTTCCATGGGATTTGGGGATCCCAAGAGTCTGGGCCCTGTAGAAGTGAGGAATGAGAAGACAATTGTAGAAACTCCAGCTGGAAATGCACCATGTGGAAGTAGGAGACAGAGCAGGGTCTGGATGGACCCACAATCAGACCAGTTGGGTAAGCTGGCATGGGATTCAGAAGAGGTAGCCATTCTAAAATCCCCTTTCATAGATATCATGTCAATCATTCTAAAGGACAATTCTGTAGGATAATTTAGAAGCCACCAGCCTTATTTTCCACCACTATCCGTATTATATTTTTTTCATGTGTTATTGGGCATTATCAGAGATTTTTATAGAAAGCAATCTATGACAGATTTTCAATAATTTATTCTTTGCAAATTAGATGTTCTAAACCCACAGTTCTGAAAAATGATCTGTAAAAGTCATTGAAATTTGAGTGTAAGCCAGTAAACTCCCTCAATATTCTAAGATCATAACCCAGTAGTTAATGGAGCCTGACTCTTAAGGGTCTCTGAAAACTTAAAATTGAGGTCTAGGAAGAAAGTTTGTAGGAGATCATCCTGGGAGGTCCTTTACACAAAGCTAGTTTTTAATCACTATCCATTAAGCCCTCTTAATTTTATTTTTTTCAAAATTTATTTATTTTTAGCTTATGTGCATTGATGTTTTGCCTGCATCTATGCTTGTGTGAGAATGCTAGATCCCCTGAAACTGGAGTTACAGACAGTTGTAAGCTGCCATGTGGTTGCTGGGGATTGAACCCAGGTCCTCTGGAAGAACAGCCAGTGCTCTTAACCACCGAGCCATCTCTCCAGCCCCCTCCTAATTTTAGTATGTTTAGGAATAATCTCAAATTCTCACTGTCATTTGGATTCTCACATCTTCTCTCTAATACCAAGGTTTGGAGCTCATTCAGTGGGTATGGATGAGAACTCATTTAGAAAACTACTGTGTCCATGTTACAGAACCTAGTAGTGATGGCAGTGAATCTTCCAAATGCAACAACATAGTGTCTCTGTAGACAGGATGGCATTGTGAGGTAAGTTTTGATATTTTTTCATCAGAATGATGTTGGTAGAAGCAGAGTGGATTTAAAGAACCCATCACTGAAGTGCTGTGTATATCATAACATGATCCTTGATAACATAGGATGTCTCTCTCCATTGTATTCCCTTACTCCTTACTCCTACTCCTCTAATATTTCCTTATCATGAATTATTTTATATTTATGTTTTAAGTGTTTATTTGTGTGTGGTATATATAAGTGTACCCGCTCATGTGTAGGTATGCATATTTATGGGAGTGTATGCCTATGTGTATGAATGTAGGGGCTTGAGGTGCCCTCCTCAATTGCTCTCCATGGTATTTTCTGGTCCAGTCTTTTCACTGACATGGAAGCTCTCTGTTTCAGCTAGGCTAGTGATCACCAAGCTCTGAGATCCCTAGTCTCCACCCTAATGATCTGGTTTTACAGATGTGTGGCCACACACAGCTTTTTATGCCTATGTTTGGAATTCAAACTCAGGGCCTCATCCTTGTGCGGCAAGTACTTTATCAACTGAAGGCATCTCAGACCCTTCCTGGTGATACATTCTTAAGAGGTAAAGATGTGGAGCAACCATTTGTCCAGTGGTTTCATTGTCAAGAATTGGATACAGGGCTGAAAGATGGCTCAGTAGTTAAGAACATTTGATATTCTTCTAGAGGACCCAAGTTTGATTCCCAGCACCTACGTGGTAGCTCACAAACATCTGTAACTCCAGTTTCAGGGGAACTAATGCTCCCTTTGGCCTCCAAGGGCACTAGTGTGCATGTGGTCATGGACATAAATGCAGGTAAAACATCCACACACAAAATAAAAGCAAATATATCCTAATAAAGAATCAGACACAAAGATTTGGAAAGTTTAGTGTCTATAAATGGTAAAGGAGATTCTCCTACCTAAATTACCATGAGCTGAGTCCTTAATGTCTTTCTGCAGTTTGAGTAGACCCTGTGTGTCTAAGTGGCACTTGGGCTGGAGTAGACTAGTCATTTCCTTCCTCACAGCTTCTTTGGCAAGTGGCTAAAGAACTATGAGATGGTGGGCATATAGATAAATAGGGGTCTTCTTTTGGGGGTAGGAGAGGTAGATGCACACCAGCAAGAAGGCAGGTGGTGATAGCAGGTTTTGCATGCTACCTGTTCCCGGGTGAAGCTGGTGGAAAAGAAGCTCTGGATAACTGTCAAGGGGACAAGGCTGTGTGGCCCTTTGATTTGCTTATAGTTAACGACTCCATGGTCCACCACCACCTCAGTCTCCAGGGAGGACATGCAGTGACCATGGCTTTTTAAAAAGTAGAACAAGTGTTATATATAGATAGTTGCATCAAGAAATCTCATATTGTTTTGTCCATGATGGCCTGGCCTTTGCCAAAGTTTTGTCTCCTTTAGTCTGGCCCAACTGGCTTCCTTAGGTGCCTGACTCAGCCAAGTCTCCAGTTTGTCCACTGGGTTGCACATTGCCAGATGTCCATGTTTGGGCTATGATTTAATGTTCCATGTCTCCATCTCTAGAACTCTGCTGCAGCCTTCAGACTCGGTTTGATGTCTGTTCTACCTCCCAGTGGCCCATGATTCAATTTTTGTTTTCTGAAGGAACTTCTAGTAGTTTTAGGGAAAACATCATTTGTTTTCATCATGGGACTCTCCTTTGTTGTGTGTGGACTGGTTATCCTTATGATTGTCTCCTCAAGAGTTCAGTACCGTCCAAAAGTTCTACAACTATGTAGCATGTCAGTGGCAACTTCTCAGTGCTCTAGCACTGCTATACTTAAAATCATTTCATATGTCATGTGAATTAGATATCAGTTTTCCACAGAGAGCTATTCCACAGATAGTGTCCTAATAAGGTAACCATAAGGCACATATTGCTATTGATCACGTAAAAGAGACTAATTCAGAAGAAGATGTGCCATAAGTATACAATGCACACTGAATTTTGAAAAGAAGAATTAGAAACAGATGTGAATATTGATTATAGGTTGAAATGGATGGTTTTTGTGTATGGGCTTACACAAAACATTAATGTAATTTATTTCATTTGTTTTGCATTTTAAACATGCTAATTAAAATTAACTAAAAACAATATGACCAATGAAAATATTATAGAGTGAAATAACATATCACTAAGAACTAAAAGTGTATCCAAAAATGGATGAATTTCACAAAGATAATTATGAAGTCCAGAGAAAATATGTTTGTATTTCTAAAAATAAATTGAAATTCTGCATATGGTTCACATTTGGGGTTTGCTCATATTACCAATGGCCAATTTCATCCTTGTTTAATTAGTGTTTTCCATTGTGATTGCTTCCAAATTTTTCTGATGCATTTATTTCATTGCTATAAAACTAATGGTTATAACTATTTGCACTTATCATGGACAACATGATGCTCTGGAGGCTATATACACTTCAGAGTGGACAACTCTAGCTAATTAGCATATACCTTGATTGACATCGTTATCATTTTTGTAATGAGAACGTTTTTTATACCTATTTTGAATAGTTTTAAAGAACACGATATATTGCTGGCTATAGTCACTCTTTATAGCAGATTTCTCTAACTCATTCCTCCTAACTGAAATCTTCTAACATCTCTCCAACACATGTACACCACCCAAAATGGGTTTGTATGTGATGCTGGTGAGCAAAATTCAGGTCTCACACACCCTAGAGAAGTTTTCTACCATTAAGCTATACTCCAGCCCCATTTTGACAGTTTAGAAAACACACTAATGTATATTATATTGACTATTGATAGGACAGATTTTTCTAGTGTATATTTGAAAAACTCTCATAAAATGCCATGGATGATGTCTGAGATACCCATGTAAGGATGCTGTTTCATATTAAATTAGCCAGATCTGACCAGCTATTGGATTTAACAAAGGGCACCACTGTCTCTGAGCCTCCCATAAGAAATAATTTTTAAATTTATGAGGTAGAAACTTTGTGACTATAAAACCTTTGCTCAAGTTCCCATTGTTTTAACACACAATGCTCACTTGCTAATTTATCTCATTAGTGTTCTCAACCAGGTAAAAGTAGAGGTATCTGGATGTTGGATTTTAAGAATTGCAATTAATAAAGTGTCTTTAGTATTTCACATTGTCACTAAAAATAAGATACAAATAGAATGTATATTTATATATTATAATGTAATATATATTTAAATTTTTAATTAATTTGTATGTGTATGGATGTTTTGCCTCCATGTGATTCTATGTACCACATGGATACAGTGTCCATATAAGCCAGAAGAGCATGTTGGATGTCCTAGAACTCTAGTTACAGATAATTGCAAGATGCCATATCAGTGCTGGGAACTGAACTGGTGTCCTCTAGAAGTGTAGCTAGTGCTTTTAACCACTGAGCCATCTCTCCAGTCCTATATAGAAAAAATAGCCGTGGTAGTGCATGCCTTTAGCCCCAGCACTTGGGAGACAGAGAGCCAGGTGGATCTCGGTGAGTTCGAGGCCAGCCTGGTCTACAGAGTGAGTTCCAGGAAAGACGCAAAGCTCCACAGAGAAACCCTGTCTCTAAACCTGAAAAAAAGATTTTACTGGTATGAAAGTGTTTTAAATTCTTGCTAACGTTCGTCATTTTTAATTTTTTTCCAGCTCTTCTGATGAGATATAGTATCTTCCAGTGATTTTAATTTGCATTTCCCTGATGAATAATAATGTTGGGCAAATTTTCACACATTTACTGTTGACCTAGGAATTGTTTGGGTTTGTTTGTTGTTTTTTGAGACTGGGTTTTTCTGTGCAGCCCTGGCTGTCCTGGAACTTGCTTTTTAGACCAGGCTGGCCTCAAACTCACAGAGATCCACTTACCTCTGCCTTCCAAGTGCTGGGATTAAAGGCATGTGCCACCGTTACTAGCAACCTAATAACTTTTATTAGAGATAATTTTTTTCCTTCAATAATTTCATGCCATTTCTAATTTGTTGGAAAGGAAAGTGAGTGGCACCCATTGGGACATGACATAATGAGAGATGTACATGAAACATTGTTTGCCTTCTGGTTTCTTCAATACATATTACTTACATTTTTTTCTCCCTATGAAAATCAATTCATTAAATTTGTCAGATTTGTGGTTCATTAAACACAGTAGTTTTGAAAGGCTTTATTCCCCCTGTTAATCAAGCTTGTGTTTTATCTTCATGTCTTCTAATGACATTGCCAACTCCCCCCACTAGGGAAATCACACACAGACCATTGACTCACCCTCAATCTGCCCCCTTGTGCCAGGGACTCTTTCTTGCTTCCTTAGAAGATGCTTCTTTTCACCTTCTACTTTTGCCAGGAAATGTTTGTTGTTGTTTTTTTTTGTTTGTTTGTTTGTTTTACCTTCCAGTAAAATTTTCACTTATTCAGGGTTTCAGGGTTTGAGAAACAAAAACTAAGAAAACTTAAGGACTCTGTTTTTCTACCCTGTCTGTATCCTGAAGCGATGAATAGAGAGATGACAGGCTACCTCAGTAGGGGAGGTAAAGGGAGAGAGAAAAGAATCATCATCAAGGGTTAATGTCTCACAGATGTTCTCTACATGTCCACACATTATGACAATTTGGGGATTTGTCCAATTCCTTGATCCTTGAGTTGGTCTATTCATATTGTATACTCCATGGAGTCTAGTTCTTTTGTGCTTTTCTACCAAAATGGCACATCATTTGCACTTGTGTTCTCTGAACAAGTGAAATTGGTTGTGTTGCTGGATATTCCTTATGCAGTTTCCTTTAACCATCAGATGTGTGAATGAAAACCACAAACACAACCTATACTTCCCCCAATCATGTTGTCTCTATTCTCACCTATAAGGTTTTCCCTGGGCAGCGTATACCAACCTGCTATGTGTAGACATTCTCAGACATTCTCCTGGCTGAAAACAAGGCTCTGAAGTGAGACTATCTGAACTTAACACCCAGGACTGTTGTTTAATAGGTGTGAGATCTTGGGTGAATTACTCAACGAGTATAAATGTCTGCTTATTTATCTTTAAAATGTGAGTAACTGTATCTATCTCATAAGATTGCTGTGAAAAGCAAAGAAGGTCATGTGTTTTATATGCATATCCTAGTATTGGGAAAGAGCAAGCTTTGACAATTGTTGCTCTAGACTCACTCACAGTGCCATTGTCAACATTTTGCCACCACCATCACTGTGACATCACTCCAGAGGGATAACAGCGGTGAATAGTTTTCTGATTTGCATATTATTTTTATCTACTTTCTCATCCAATTCCGCTCATGGCACAATTACAAAACTTTTTTTTTAATCCAGTGCTGAAGATTTAACACAGTACACTGCACATGCTAAGCAAGTATTCTATTGATGAACTACACTCACAGCCTGTGTTGGCTAGTTTTATGTCAACCTGACACCAGCTGGAATCATTTGGGAGGAAAGAACCTCAATTAAGAAAATGCCTCTACTAGACTGGCCTCTAGGCAAGTCTGTGGAACATTTTTTGATTGATGATTGATATAGAAGTCACAGTTCTTTGTGGGTGGTGGTTTTAGCTACTATAAGAAAGCAGATGAAGTAATCCAGTAAGCAGCATTCCTCCATGGCTTGTGCATCAGTTCCTGCCTCCAGGTGATGTGGAAGTATAAAACAAAACAAATCTTTTCCTTCCCAAGTTGCTTTTGGTCACAGTATTTTACACAGCACTGGAAACTCTTTTTTTTTTTTTTGTTATTTACTATATTTGTGTTTTAATTTTACACATCAGCCATGGGTTCCCCTGTACTCCCCCAACCCGCCTCCACCTCCCCCCCAGTTCCTCCCCTCCATTCCCATCTCCTCCAGGGAAAAGACTCCCCTGGGCATTCATTTAAACCTGGTGGATTTAGTACAGGCAGCTCCAGTCCCCTCCTTCCAGGCTGAGCAAAGTGTCCCTGTGTAAGTCCAAGGTTCCAAACAGCCAGCTCATGCACTAAGGACAGGTCCTGGTCCCACATCCTGGATGCCTCCCAAACAGTTCAAGCTATTCAATTGACTCACTTATCCAGAGGTCCTGATCATAATTCGTGTGCTTCCATTCGTTTGGCTATTTGTCCCTGTGCTTTTCCAATCTTGGTCTTAACAATTCACACTCTTACAGTCTCTCTCAACAATTGGACTCCTGGAGCTCCATCTGGGGCCTGGCCAAGTATCTCTGCATCCACTTCCATTAGGTATTGCATGAGAGTTCCAGCACGACTGTTAGGCTGTTTGGCCATCTGTTCACCAGACTAGGTCAGATCAGGCTTTCTCTCGACCATTGCCAGCAGTCTACAGAGGATGTATCATTGTGGATTTCTGGGGACCTCTCCAGCACTCTGCCTATTCCTGTTCTCATGTGGTCAGCATTTATCATGGTCTGTTATTCCTTGTTCTCCCTTTCTGTTCTTGATCTAGCTGGGATCTCCTGTTCCCCTAAGCTTTCTTTTCTTCTTCAAATCTTGCCCTTCATTACTCCCACTGTCGTCCCGGTTGTTCATGTAGATTTCATCCATTTCCCTGTCATTGGGTGATCCCTGTGACTTTCCTAGGGTCCTGTTTTCTAGGTAGCCTCCCTGGAGTTGTGTAGCAGTCTAGTCATCTTTGTTTTACATCTAGAATCCTCCTATGAGTGAGTACATACCATGTTTGTCCTTCTGAGTCTGGGTTACCTCACTCAGGATGATTTTTTCTAGATCTATCCATTTGCCTGAAAACCTAATGATGTCATTATTTTTCTCTGCTGAGTAGTACTCCATTGTGTATATGTACCATATTTTCTTTATCCATTCTTCAGTTGAAGGGCATCTAGGTTGTTTCCAGATTCTGGCTATTACAAACAATGCTGATATGAACATAGCTGAGCAAATGCCCTTGTGGTATGATTGAGCGTTCCTTGGGTATATGCCCAAGAGTGCTATAGCTGGGTCTTGGGGGAGATGGATTCCCAATTTTCTAAGGAAGCACCATATTGATTTCCAAAGTGGCTGTACAAGCTTGCATTCCCACCAGCAGTGGACGAGAGTTTCCCTTGCTCCACATCCTCTCCAGCATAAGCTGTCTTCTCTGTTTTTTATCTTAGCCATTCTGACAGGGGTAAGGTGGTATCTCAGAGTTGTTTTGATTTAAATTTCCCAGATAATTAGGGATGTTGAGCAATTCCTTAAATGTCTTTCAGCCATTTGAACTTCCTCTGCTGAGAATTCTCTGTTTAGTTCTATAGCCCATTTCTTAATTGGACTTGGACTGTTGGGCATTTTGATGTATAATTTCTTGAGTTCTTTATATATTCTGGATATCAGCCCTCTGTCAGATGTTGGGTTGGTGAAGACCTTTTCCCATTCTGTAGGCTGTCGCTTTGTCTTTTTGACCGTGTCCAGCCATAGTCCTTTTAAATTTTAGATTGAGGAGGGTTTCATTAAGTTTCTAGGCCTCCAGATCCTCCTGTTTCAGCTTTCCAAGTAGCTGAGATAACAAGTATATTGTCAGAAGAATGTTCTTATAAAAATCAGTATTGTTGAATTTACAATTTATTAGGTACTTGGAAGAATACAAAGTAATGAAGTAATCTTCTATGACTCAGAGGTGTTAGATTTAGTTTTTAAAATGTCTTCCTTAAAGTTCTGCATTGTGTATATTTTTGTATATTTATACAAATCATTCTTAAGTTTGAAAAGGTTAAGAAGTCAACATGGAAAGAGGAAATCAATCTGTTGTCTTGGAGTTCCTCCTTCTGGGCTTGCCCATTGAACCACTCCAGCAAGACCTGTTCTATGCCCTGTTCCTGGTCATGTACCTCACCACCATCCTGGGAAACCTCCTCATCATTGCCCTCATTCAACTGGACTCTCATCTCCACACTCCCATGTACCTGTTTCTCAGTAATTTGTCCTTTTCTGACCTCTGCTTCTCCTCTGTCACCATTCCCAAATTACTACAGAATATGCAGAGCCAAGTACCATCCATCCCTTATGCAGGCTGCCTGGCACAAATGTACTTTTTCCTACTTTTTGCAGATCTTGAGAGCTTCCTCCTTGTGGCCATGGCCTATGACCGCTATGTGGCCATCTGCTTCCCCCTGCACTATGCTAGCATCATGAGCACCAAGCTGTGTCTCTGCCTGGTGGCACTCTCATGGCTACTGACCACAATCATCTCTTTGTCACACACTCTGCTCATGGCACGGCTTTCTTTCTGTGATGACCACGTGATCCCTCACTTTTTCTGTGACATGTCAGCTCTTCTGAAATTGGCCTGCTCTGACATTCAGATCAATGAAATGATGATATTTATCTTGGGAGGACTTGTCATTATCGTGCCATTCCTGTTGATATTTTTATCCTACGCACGAATAGTATCCTCCATCCTCAAGGTCCCCTCTTCTAGAAGCATCCGAAAGGCCTTCTCCACCTGTGGTTCCCATCTCTCAGTGGTGTCTCTCTTCTATGGGACAATAATTGGTCTCTACTTATGTCCATCAGCTAATAACTCAACCGTTAAGGAGACTGTCATGGCTGTGATGTACACAGTGGTGACCCCTATGCTGAACCCCTTCATCTACAGCTTCAGAAATCAGGATATAAAGGGAGCTTTAAGAAGGGTGTTTTCAAAGAAGATGGCTAACTTTTCTCTGGGACAATGACTCTAAAGATTAAAAATATGAGGGGGTGGGAGGATGGAAGAGAGGGGAAAAGAAAAATGAAAAAAATTAAAAGTATGTTTTCAAATAGTAGGCACAGTTTCAAATAGTAACACATGCAGGGTTCCAGTAGTTGGAGTCTATCATGCATCTTGAATTTCGCACTATACTTCATGTGTGGCATACCTAAGACCTGACACACTGCATGCTCCTTGATTATCATTTAAATCTAAATAAACAGTAATATTAGTGTATAGTGTTCAAAGAATATACAGCAATTTCTAAATTTTGTGAAAACAACTCCAACTCCTCAGCCACTTTGGTACTCTGCATCTGACAAATGTATCTATTCAATGAAGACTATTTCCAACTTTATATGCACATGCCCTCAAAATGCATCTGTTCTGTGGAGTCATTTTTCTTCCTTCAACTTGCTTCATAGTTCCTTTCTCACATGTTAATTTATTTCAAGGTCATAGTCTAAAATTATCATCTTTTGGAATTTATAGCACCAATAATTTGTCAGCTAATGGTGAACTACTTCTACTGATGATGTCTACATATTGGATGTTAATTCATTTAAATTAAAGTTGTGTAATCTGGAATGAGCCATCCAGTCCTATTATATGTTGCTTAATTTACAGAGAGTTAAAGGGTGGCCCAGGGTATAGTCTAAGTAAATGTAAATAGTGATAGGTCTAAAATATATTTGTTATCCCTAGGTAAGTTGTTCCTCCCTTATATGTTGAAATAATGTGATGCTTCCTTTTCTTTTAAAAAAAGAACAGGTATATATGTCTTGAATATAGGTGATTGCAAATTCCTAAAATTAATAAAGCCTTGTTCATTGCTTTGTGTATTTATTCTAGATGATTTCTTGACTTGACTTGAATGTATTTTCATATTTCCTAAAACATGCCTAAAAAAACTACCTTTGAAAAAAATCTTCCTAACAATGTCAATGTTGACTTGATTTGCTTTTCCAAAAACTCACTACTAAAATAATAGATACCTACTTGAAGGTGTCTAAGTAACAAAATTTGAAGGTTTCCTGTGGTTCTGGAACCTTCTCTATCAAAGCAGTTAAAGTTGTTATTCTAGATACTGTCTATGCACAGCCTAGCAGTGTATATAATAAATAAGTGACCTAAACTTGTCTAATTGTCTTCACTTAAATGTGCTATGGACTCAGCATTTCACATAAGGACTTGTATTGCTTTTCTGTTTTCCATTTTAATTTGAAGCAGGGTCTCTCCATGTTGCTCAGGCTGGCCTTAAATTTGCTGTGATCCTTCTGCCTCAACCTCTTAAGTGTTGAGACTATCAGTGTGCACCATCACCACACTTGACATGACTTGTAACACTTTTAGAACAATGTACATTAATAATTTGCTTTTGGTGGACATTGGGTTGTTTTCAGTTTATTCTTGATTTAAATAACACTGCTTCAATTTTATGTCTTGACCATAATATTTTGCAATGGTGTCCTACTTTCCTATGGATACATTCTCAGAAATGAGTATATTAGCTCAAAGGTTATGAACATTTTATAATTGGGTGGAAACTGCCAAACTGTGGAAGGCATTCTTCTACTCTAAGCTCCCCAGAGAAAATGGGAGCATTACTGCTTCTTCAGTGTCCCTGGTGCTTGAATTTTGCTTTCAGATGTTTATCACTCTCGTAGCTAAAAATGTGAGATTTTACTGTTTTAAGCTGAATTACTGTGTGTATTGGTGGAGTAAACCCTTTCTTTATGTTTATCAGCTACTGTTCCTTTCATGTGTTATTTGGGCAACACCTTTGCCTTAAGTTGTTTTCCTTTCTTTTTCCTATTAAGGATGTTGTCACTTTATCTGGTTGATGGCATTTCTCTCCATTGGTTGTCTACTTTTCTCTTACTTTTAAATTTGGGGTAGAAAAAGAAGTTTCTCTTATTTTCCAAGGTGTTTTTCTCTAGTAGTCCTTGGAAAGGAGTTTTCTATTAAAATATTATATAGTACGATTTTCACACTCTCGTGTGAAGTCTTAGTTCTATATATCTATTTCTGATTCACTTGAAATTTGGCTTAAGAATAATTATCCTCTTTCTATTTGCTCCATCACTGGCAAATCAGCTGTCACTAACTTCAAGTACTGAAAGATACTACCTTTGCATTGTGCTAAGTGTTCATCTCAAATTTATTTCCTTAGTCTGTCATCTCCAGATGCCACTGTATTTCTGTCAAAGTACAGAAGGTACACTTTGATAGATACACATCTAAAATAGCTATGTAACTTAAAGCTAAGTCACATGACCAGCAGTGGGTGGCCAACAGAAAATAAACTCAATGGGTATTTTTGGATGTTTTTTTGTTTTTTTGTTTCATTTTGTTGTATTCAGGCTTTATACTTATATATGGTTTCTGGTTTTATGTTTTTATAGAGTTTCTCTGTGTACAAATGTGTGTGTCTGTGAGTCTGTATGTGGTTTTACTGTTTTCTCTTTGTTTTGTCCTATCCTAGTTTTATTTCATTTTACTTTATTTTTTTCAATGCCTGTCGTTTTTCTAATGAGAGAGAAAAAAAGGCTGTGGATTTGGATGACTGGGGAGGAGTTAGGGAAGGGGAAACCATGATCAGAATATATTGTATAAAAGTTTTTTTTCAATAAAAATAAATAAAATGCCTGTGTGGAAAGCCCTTAGTCTTCCCCTAGGAGATGTTCTCTAATTGGTCATCCAACACCATATGGCCATCCTTCAAATCATGTACACACAACACCACCAAATGGTCCAGCAGGTTGTATTTCCATATTTATGTGCAGATATATGTAACAACAATAAATAAAAAGAGGCTATAAATTTGAGAGAAAGGGTATAGAAGATATGGGAGGGATTGGAAAGAGGAGAGGAAGAAATGATATGATATAATTATATTTTAATTTGAAAAATGGAAAAAATAAAAATACTTTGGATGAGAAAAAAAAGGACATCCAAAAAAAGTTTGGATATTGAAAGAGGATGACAAGTTCACTCTATGTGTTCAGTGGTACCCTGTGCCAAGGAAGGTTTTTAGAAGAGCAACATCATGGAAGCAATGGGTTAGGCAATAGTGTCTAAAGTACTCCATGCACAAATGTGAATGTTCTTGACCACCTGAAGGCATGAAGATATAAAAGGTTCTTACATGAAACAATGGAGCCCATACAGTAGTAGGAGTTGAGAGCCTGATTTTCCAGGGACTGTCATAACAAGAGAACCTATAGTAGTGGTTAAGGCTGAAGTGCAATAGATATACAGGATTCCTGAGTTCTGAGGGGGTCATCAACTCCATTCTCCAAGGACAACCACAGAGTGTTCATGCTAACAGAAGAGATGTCAGGCCCGTCAACAATGACTATGATATGAGACAACCTTTCTGGAAGTCAAGATGATATCTAAGCCTTAAAGAATCTAGAAAAGAAACACAAAATTAACTTGAAAATAAGATGTAGTAATTAATAAATGTGGAAGTGAAGAGCATCAATAGAGTTGAAAATCAAGACACAATAGAGTTGATATCAATTAAACTAAATGGCCATTCTTTGGGATGATTAATACAGCAGATAAACTTTGACAAGTAAAACAACACAAAAAAGAATAAAAGCATAAAGAAATATAATTAAAAAGGAAGCCAGATGAGCAGGACAAGAGACAATGTAAAAACTAGAAGTGGGACAGGAGGAGAGCGTACAGAGGGAAGCTGGCTTCTACCAATGTGTGTGGTACATATACGTTGAACTAGCACACTGGATCCCATTAATGTGTATAATAAATACATAATTAACACAAAAGAAAAACTAAAATAATAATAATAACTAAAGCAAGCAAATGTAGACAGAAATGTGTTCAAGGAATGTATATGTTAGCAACTAAAAGTTGTTCAATAAGGAGGAAAAGGCTGAATCCACTAAATTCATCACAGAAAGTGTTCTCAGTCTTCAGACTTTGAGACAGCCACTAGTTTCCACTCAGTCTGTTTCCTGTGATGGACAATGTGAATTCCTCACAGACTCTCACTCAGTGAGAGCCATATGCATGGTGCACTTAGGACAGCATTTGCCACCAACAGTTCATCGCTAAATGTCCATTCTATCCTGTAATAGTGAAAAGGTTGGAAAACATATTTTAGATTGTTGAAGTATTGACAAGGACTGATTAAATAATCAGTGGAAGATGTAACTGAGTGTTCACATCACAAAGTTAGGCGAGTGATTCGTATTGATATGACAAGCTCTTCTAGATGTATTATTTCTAGAAATAAAAGGAAATTGCAGAATAGTATACAGAGGAGCTGGGATGATACAGAGGAGCTGGGATGGTACTGGAAGAGCTGGGATGGTACTGGAGGAGCTGGATGGTACTGGAAGAGCTGGGATGGTACAGAGGAGCTGGGATGGTACAGAGGAGCTGGGATGGTACAGAGGAGCTGGGATGGTACAGAGGAGCTGGGATGGTACTGGAGGAGCTGGGATGGTACTGGAGGAGCTGGGATGGTACTGGAGGAGCTGGGATGGTACTGGAGGAGCTGGGATGGTACTGGAGGAGCTGGGATGGTACAGAGGAGCTGGGATGGTACAGAGGAGGTGGGATGGTACAGAGGAGCTGGGATGGTACAGAGGAGCTGGGATGGTACTGGAGGAGCTGGGATGGTACTGGAGGTTTATTTGAGTGGGTGAAGGATAATTTTGTCTCTTTAAATGTTCACAATGCAAATAGAGAAGAGAGTGTCTATGAAGAAAAAATTAAGTTTAAATCACTTTTAGAACACGTAGAAGTGTCCCAGAAGAGCTGTCACGACTGTGACTGACATTAGAACACAAACAGCAAAACCTCCTTAAACCCACCCTCATGTCTCCACCTTCTCCGGTTTCTCTCCATTGTCACACAGTATCGCCTGCACTCTGTGTTTACACTGCATAGATGACAAGATGACCTTATCCTTACTTTCTGTTCTTATTATTTTTCCAGATTTGAAACTAGACTCTATTTTAAGCATCCAGATAATAGAAAAAGGTATCTGGTTGACTGTCCTTCATTTAACTCTGTGTTACAAACCACTGTACAAATGCATGGTCACATTTGCTTGGGATCTAATGTTTAATTAACCAAGTATAAGTCTGTGTAGGAGCAAAATTAATAGAACTTGAAGGAAGGGAAGAATGAATGAGGATATATTGATTTTGGAGATAGAGGGAATGAGACCGTATTGATTTGGGATTAGTACTATTTTTGACATGATAATTAACGCAGACCTTCCATTACTCATCTTGGAGTGCAGCTCTCCATCTTAACCCCCTTTTGAGGGCGCCCTTGACCTCTTTGTTACGAAGACTGTAGATAAAAGGGTTCAAGGTTGGCGTGACCACCGCGTAGACCACACTGGCCAGGCGGTCGTAGCGCGCTGAGTAGGCAGATGATGGCCGGAAGTAGACGGAGAGGACGGAGCCAAAGAAAAGAGATACCACCACTAGGTGTGCCCCACAGGTGGAGAAGGCTCGGCGCCGACCTCCTGTGGTCCTCACTCCCAAAACTGCCACAAGGATGCGGGCATAGGAGAGGGACACTAAGAGCAGAGGAGTCAGCACCACTGCCAGGCCCTCTGAGAAGATGGCAGTCTCAGCAGCTGACGTGTCTGAGGTCGCTAAGCTCAGCATCACTGTCATGTCGCAAAAGAAGTGGCGCACTGGGGCAGAGCGGGGGTAGGAGAGCGCGGAGATGAGCAGTGTGTGCAGCAGGGAGTGCAGATGGGCCACAGCCCAGGACGCAGCCACCAATGCAAGGCAGCGCCAGGGGGTCATGACTGAACCATAGTGCAGCGGCCTGCACACAGCCACTGCACGGTCGTAGGACATGGCTGCCAGGAGGTAGCTTTCAGTGATGCCTAGAGCTACAAAGAAGTACATCTGGGCAAAGCAAGCCTCGAAGGACACGGTCTGGACAGGGTGGAGTAGAGTGGCCAGCAGTCTGGGGACAGTGACTGTGGTAAAGCAGACATCCACAAGGCTCAAGTGACCCAAGAAGTAATACATGGGGGAGCACAGAGCCCCGTCGGACCTCACCAGCACTACCATGCTCAGATTGCCCAGGGCATTGAGCAGGTAGATGCTAAGAAAAAGCAGAAACAGCAGCGGGTGGGCATCTCTGCCATCCATCAAGCCAAGGAGCTGGAACTGTGGTTGGTATGTGAGGTTGGCCACAGCCATGGAGGTTGGGTACCTGTGGGAACGCTGAAGGGAAAGACAGGACAGGAACCTAAGTTCTGGGAGCCCCAAGTGGATTTCCTGAACCTTAAAATTAATTTTTAAAGTAAAAACAATATTTTAAATCTATTTGCTATTTGGCCTGTACATTTGTGTGTACCACACACATGCCAGGAGAGGGAATCTGATACCCTGGAAGTGGAGTTATGGATGGTTGTGAGTTGCCATATGGGTGCTGGGAACTGAACCATGGTCTTCTGGAAGAGCAGCCAGTGCTTTTAACTGTTGAGCCATCTCCAGGTGATTTTTAATGCTATGTATTTACATGTTTCTGCTTGATAAAGTAGATTGAAAACCACATTACTTGCCCAATAATCTTAATTTTATGGGGAAACTTAATTTTGGAAGTGTGCTTTCTAGGGCAAAGGATGAGGATTCCTAACCTATAGAACAAGTCAGACCTGTTTCCCAGCCCTAGAGGTGCCTCTCTGTGCAGCCAAAGGCACTGTGACCTCTCTGAGCCTCAATTTCTTCTTAATGAGAAAAATACAGTTGTCCATTCCTGGGGTTGATTAGGAGGATAAAGAGATGAGTTTAAAATTCTTAGTAGGTGCCCAGCAGATAATTAATGCTCACAACTTTTATACTTTGGTCTAGCATCATCATTACTACCCTTATATCCTTAGTCAATCAATTAGACAGAGGCAGTTAGGATCAGGCCATCTGGACACCAATCTAAAACTCATCCTAAGCCATCTTAACTGTATTTTGCTGTTCATTTCATTATGTAGGCACTATCTCAGGAACTGGCGAGCACTGCCCATAAAGGATCGGAAGGTAGATATTCTCCTGTTCTCGACAGTATGGTCTCTCATACAACACCTTAGTTCTGCTGTTATGATGCTTATGACTGTGTCTCAATAAAACTGCATGTATACAAATGGAGTCAGACTGTATTTGGCCCATGGGGTGTGGTTTGCTGACACTGAGATTGTGCTGGGTGCTGGAGATGGGAAGATGGATGAGCCTTAGCTTCTTACCCTCCAACAGTTTTCTTAGTAGCAGAGAGGTTAGCACTTTTCTAATTTTGTGAACTGAGTAGGATATAATTCTTCCTGGAGAGACTGGGAAGAGTTCAAAGGAAAATGACCTGAATTGGGTCTTTGGGAATGGGCAGGAATTTATTCAACAAAACTGTTGTTGCATGAGAGTGAGGAGAATTCCAGACGGTGGGAAGAGGGTACCTGGGCTGTTGGTAGAGGAAGAAGAGGATGAAACACTCTGATGACACTGGGCTGAAGCCTGCCCTTGCTCTGAACTCAACTCATAAAGTCAACTGGACAGAAAGCTTAAAATTTTCTGTAAACTCAAAAATACACTCTCATTTGTCCCCACTCAACATCTTCTCTAAAACCCACACACTTTCCCCGCATTGCTCTAAAGGTGCTAAAATTGTCCTGTGACTGAACTGACCTGCACACCATCTGCCAAGAGAAAGGATCAAGCTTTTTGTGTGATCCTGGAGGATACTGGGACAAGGAACTGTCAGGAAAGAACCACATTGAACTGTCCGGTCCAGGGATCTGTGCACAATTTATCCAATAAAAGCATCCCAAATGAAGCTTTCTGTGGATCAGTGAATGAACACAGAGGACAGTGGGCACTGAAGAAGGAATGATGACCAGTCAAATCAACTGCCAGAACAGGCTTTAGACACTTCCTACCTTTCCATTTTTCTTCCTCTGTCATTGTTACATGTGAGCCATCCTTGCTTTCTGGGATCCTGAAAACCAGTTCAGTACCTTGGCACCCTGCACTCTGTCCTTCCATAGCACCAGGCCTTTCTCCCCAACCTCTCCCTTAGGTGTGTACATGGTGCTGTAGAAAAACCATGGCTTTCAAACCAGGGATGCCTGGGCTTATCCTGAATGGCTGTGTAATCATGGAGCTGCTTTCATTTAGTCTCCACTCTCCTGGTCTATAAAATGAGCATACTGGTGCCTCTCTTAGATGCTTGGTGTCAATATTAAATGAGACAGTGCACTGTGAGGATTAAGCAGAGAGTGGATGCTAACTGGTAGTAGCTCTCTTTCCCCTGTACCTGATGGCCTCTGGTGGCTTCTTGAGATAGATCAGTCTGATACTGGAGGGATATAGTTTTTTAACTATCGTAGTTTCATTAATTCATCTGAACCTATGTAACTACTACTGTAACTTCTATAAATGGTTTCAATTTCAGCCTCTGGGGAGGGTATGTATCAAGCTGGCTTTCTCCACAGATTTTTTCCTAGCAGTAAAAACAGTCTCTTCTATGTCTCATAAGTCATCTTTCTTCAACTCAAATAGCCATAGTGCCCAAGATCCACTCTTAAAGGATCCAATTTCCATGTCCTTTTCATTCTGGTCATTCTTTGCTTTGGGCATCTCCTTAAGAGAAGCAGCCACAGTGTTCCAGCTGGGGTTGAGCCCTGTGGAGTTTCCTGGGGCAGCATAGTGGCTCAACCATATAGTACCTGCCTGCTTCTTAGTCCTTTATCCAGATCAAGCACCAGATTGATCACAGGCACCACAACTGAATTAGCCTGTGAGTGACCTTAACCTCAAGCAATGTAGAAGGTAGTAAACCCCACCTTAAAAGCTGTATCAAAGCAGGGCTGCGTTCCTCTGCCTGGCTGATTTAGGGGAGATTTCAAAGGAGATGTAAGTTTGGATTTAGTTTGGAAGTATGAGCAGACAACTAGAAACACAGACTCACAGGAGTGAGAAGGGTGTCGGCAATAAGAGAAAGAGAATGCAAAGGCACACAAAAATGATTTGTGGGAGAACAGAAGCTCAGGCGTGCCCTTTCCCCCAACACCTTGCAGAGATGAGGCAGAGAGAAAGATAAGACACAAGGCATGAAACAGCAGGGATATGTTTGGTTCTCTCACCTGCAGGCTGCATGCCAGATCTCAACACTGTCTGAAGCGTCTGAAGGATGGTCTTCCTCCTTGGCACAGCTCCCCAGTCCTAGGGGTAGATATATTGTCTTCCATCCTGATATGAAGTCCCAGAGACTCCAGTGAGTTTCCAGTGCACTAGAGAGTGGGAGATCCAGAGCAGTAAGGGCCCTGGGTGTTCCTGTCGCCCAGCTTTCTTACCTGGCCAGCTCCTGTGTCACTCACTGGAGACATTATGGATGGCTCAGGATGCTGCATAAAGCTTTCCAACATGGCTCCTAGAATTCCCATCCAGTCTTGCCATCAACTGCTTCCAGAAGTTTCTCATTCCCTAGAGGTCAGCCTGGTTGGCCTTTTCAATGCTACCTACATTTTTCTCATAAGCCTTCCCAGAATACTCTTTCCCTACCTAAAACACCTTTCCTACCCTACTCCAACACCCAAACCTAGTTCCTCTCCACCCTCTAGAAGCCCCACACTCTCTCTGGACGTCTGTAGCTCCCTCCTCTGCCTCTCTCCCTTTTCTTCTAGCTCTTATTTATACTCGGATCTCAGTTGCTGATGATTTTTTTCTGTGGTTCTGTTTATCTTCCTCTAGATTATGAGCCTTCTAAACACAAATGTCAATTGTCTTTTCTCATATGAACTTTCCAGGGCTTTTCCCTAATTCTCTTGGAAATCTGGGAAGGCTCCACAGAGGAGGTAGCATTTGAGCAGGGCCAGCTTGAAACCATTCACCAGACAGATAAGGGTGGAAGAGTTTTTAATAGGAAATTATAAGGGGAAGTTTAAGGAATTTACTTGGTCTCTGAGCTGCTTTTTTTCTTCCCTCTTAAAGGGGAATAATTAAGAGCTGGGAATAGTAGCCCATGCTGAGTTAGGAGAATCACTTTAGTCCAGGAGTTTGTGACAAGCCTGTGCAACATAGTAAGACTCCATCTAATATATATATTTCTGCCGCCTCATAAACATTTAGCAGATAGTAGGTGCCTAGTAAATGTCACCTCTCCAGCTTCCAACTATTTTTGATTATGTGAGATATGTTGGCTGTTCCTGAATACCTGGCCCAGGCCTGGGTTCTAGGATACTAGCCACTCCTTCAGTAGCCCAGGTAATGCAGGTACTGTTTTGAAATGGTTGGAAAGGACTTATTTAAGAGAGCAGAATGAAGCATAGGTGCATAAGATGTAGGACCAGTAAGCCTATCTCCCAGGCACCTGCTGTCATAAACCTCATGCAGAATCAACTATACACCAGCAACTCAGGTACAGAAAGACCCAGAGCTTAATGATGCATACTCTCACAATGATACAGGTATGTCCTGACATATCCAGACATGCAGACATGCATACCAGAGATACACTCACACAGAGACACAGGCATTAACTACTCACACAGAGACATAGACAGTCTACACACTTCACAAAACATAGTCACATGTGTCACATGCACCTGAACACAGGAATAAATGACAGAAACATGAAGATTTCAATGACTCTCCACACACAGTGTGACCCAGCACATGACTAGATATACATACCCACTTGCAAACTCTGTCCTTGCTCTCTGTGGCTGTAGGTCTGTCTACTATAATAGCATGGGAAACTCCCAGCCTGAGTGTTTCTGTCTACTTCCTTGAATCTCATTTTTTCCCCAAACAACCACAATTTTTCTCTCAACAGGGTCCATGTAGCTTTCATTTCAATGGCAAATTTAACTTCTACCCAAGAGAAGCCCTTTCTATTCCAAAGACAACTGTCTCTCTTTCTGGTGAACTCTTCACTCATTTCTTCTCAACCCTTTGTTCAACAGTCTCAACTACTGTATCTACTACATGCCAGGCAGACACTTGGAGACCAATGTCCAGAGAATACTGCACCTGAAGTTGCTCAGCAATCTGAGGACCAGACAAAATTCTAGTCACAGACTTTGAACCCTGCCAATCAATCATTCCACCCACCCCCATGGTGTCTGCCATGCATTGGCAGGTGCTTATGTATCCTTCGGCACTGGGTGCTTGATTTGTCCACATTTACCATGCTACCTTTCTACCCTGTTCCCCTCCCTGCCCAACATTTCACCTGTGAGTGTGCCTGGGCTCAGCCCTGCAAAGCACAGACTGAGGTTGGTCTGCTTGCATCAGGGCAGGTACAGAGATATGCTCTGGAGAAATAGATTTGTCTCCACAACCAATGGTGAAGGGAATGGCATTCTGGCTAGGGATGAAGGGATCCCAACAGATTAGTTATCTGGGAAACACTATGGGAGCACTGTGTCCTCTGTAATCTTTTTCAAGGAACTCTGAACTTCATTCAGCCTAATGCCCCCTCTCCTATACTGCTGTGGAAATGGAGTGGGAGAAGAGATCAAAGTGTCTGAGAATCCAGAATTGAGATAGAGGCCCCTTGACATGATGGTGGCTGTGCTGGTCCCATGCTCCGTGGCTTATGCTCTGACCTGCCCCTTTCTCAAAAAGATGGCCAAAGGGGGGACAGGGCTGGTAAAAAATCAACAAACAAAGGACACTGGCCTCCTCTTCCTGGCTTTTTCAAGCATCTCTAAACCTGAAAATTTGCTGTGTGACCTTGCCTGGGGAGGAGACTCTCCTGACCCTGCTGTGAGGAAATCAGGACAGTGCCCAAGTGACCACCTAGATACCAGTCTCTCAGTATAGAACTGGAAGTACTTCCCAAGCCCCAGATGATGGTACTTCTCTCCACCCTGGTGGTCCTTCTCACCTAGAAGTGGAGGACAGAAGGAGAGGCTGGAGTTACTGGCAGAGTTGCCAACGCAGCAGGATCTGGATCAGGGCAGTGAGTCCCTGTGAAGCTGTTCACCATGGTCTTGAGCTTTGCAGTGCCCTCACTCCATGGTGAGACTGGAGATGCTGGTATCACAACCTTGTCCTGCTGGAGCCAGGCAGAGCAATGGCAAGATGGTCTCTTTGCTTTGTTCCAAAGCCTTCTGAGTGTCCCAAGCTCCTCACTGGCCTCACCAAAGAGCCCTTCTGGATCTGGAGGAGCCACTTGATTTCCCAGTGGCCCAGTGCCTCCTGAGGACATTGTCTACATTACCTGTCTATCTATCTACCTAGCTATCCCACCTGTAAACTTCTCCAGCATGACTTCATGCATCTGACATGAGTAATGGCCTGCTCTACTAATAACCTGGGATGCCAAAGAAGTATGGAAATAAGTGAGACATTAATTTCACAACTACTTCGACCTTGGGAAAATTAGCTTTCCCCTCTGGTCTCAGCGTCCTTATTGGTGAATGAGAAGGGTGAAATGATGGTGTGTGATGACCTCTTCATGTCTGAGGATGTGAAATTGTGACATGTTGCCCTGACATTAACATTCAGTTTGGGGAGAGAAGACTTGGGCACAGTAGGGTACAATGCTGGACAGCAAACACCCCCGGGGCTTAGAACAGAAGCTGCACTTGTGTCTTGAGTGCTCAGGGACCACTTCTGGGAGAAATTGGGCTTTAAATCAAGTAGAGTAATGGGAAGATTTAAAATGTTTAAATATACATAAATGTAGTGTTTTAAGGGGGCCTGGGATGGTTTCCATCTGCTGTAAAAACGAAGCCTCTTTGATTAGGAGTGAGAGCCATACTTCTCTGTAAGTTTAAGGATAAATATTTGGAATACAGTTAGAAATTACACTGGTTTAGGGAAATGACAGTAGTGTGTTCCCTTCTAGGGTTCATGACCTTACCAGCCATAAGGAATGGGTAGGTGTCCAGTACCAGGCAAGAATTTCTCCTATTAAGTGGACCTGAAGTCCAGTTTGATGATTATGTGTACCTTCAGGATATAAGTGCCACTACTGAGCAACACTAGATGAACTCAGAATGGGGTGTGTGTGTGTGTGTGTGTGTGTGTGTGTGTGTGTGTGTGTGTGTGTAAAACAATAATAATAAAAGAATAAGAGGCCATGAATGTTAGAAGGGTTGTAGGGGGAATTAGAGAGAAGAGAGGGAAGGGGATAATATAACATAGTACTCATCTATGAAATTATCAAAAAATAAATTTAAAAAGTTCCAAAGCTAAGCTGAAGAGACTGCCAATGGGTAAGAGCATCTGCAGCTCTTGCAGAGGATCTGAGTTCAGTTCCCAGCACCCATACTGGGTGGCTCACAACCACATATAACTTCAGCTTCAAAGGGTTCAAAGCCTCTGGCCTCTGTGTCAACCTGTACACTACATATATCACACACACACACACACACACACACACACACACACACATATATATATATGTGTGTGTGTGTCTGTGTGTATGTGTGTATATTTATAAGTTTATTTTTTTTAAAGACTGAGGTTTGGGGCATGTGGGAAGTATCTAAGGACACAGTCTATGAAGAAGACATAGGAACCTATGAGGAAAGAAAGCTGCTGGTGCACATTTCTAATATGGAAGAAGGTTTCAGTCTGTGACTGTCTGGCATTATTCTGCCCATAATTTTAGTGATATCCTGAAGAGTCTGCTGTTTTTTCTGTATTGTCTTACCTGCAAATAAGGCAGAGGAGCAGAGGTGAGAGGAGGCTCTACCAAACCATCTATGAAAACGCCATCAGAAAACATTACTTTATGTGATAATTTAAACTTTATAAAGAAAAAACAGAGAGGGAAAGAGATACCTACGTGATTTGGAGACTATATAATGGAAGTGTTAAGAACACTAAATCATCTCCCATATAGTGAAGAAAATAATTAATCTTTACAGTTCAAAAGTCAAGAAATAATAGCATAATCCCACCCTTCAGAAACAGATATGAGCACCAAAGGGAATAACTCAAAAAATTAAGAGTGACTATACTTAGGGATAGGTGTTGGAGAAGTGTGGGCCAGGAGGCCGCTCTTTGTTGTATTTTATTCCTTAAACTAAGTACTTGTGGTGTTTTGATGGAAATAAAATTTAACACTAAAACACTAAGTGAAATGCAATTTTGAAACACAATTTATTGAATTTTAACTCAATATAGTATCTACTAAATAAGTTACACAAAATACCTATATTCCTTTACTTCTCACATGTAGTCAACAAATTTGAATACACAGTTAAATGACACAGAATAAATCTAAAAATAATGAGTCAAAAGTTTTTACATAAGGAAAGAGTCAGTGGCTATTTCTCTGAGTCACAACAGATGCAGACAAGAAATCCATCAGTAAACAAACATTCATTAATTCCCACTGGCTGAATGTGCCTCCACACTGCTGTGAAAGTATTTTTAAAGCATTAATTATTCTTTTCTTAACTGTGGTACTTTGGGAAGCAGAACTATATTTTCATTTCATGTGATCAGCAAGTGAATTTCTTTGGGAGAATGTGAGGTTATATGTATGCTCACCTGGCTTCACCTACCTAACTTCTGGATGGTATAGCCAATAAGTCAGGATCTGGGGTTGTGTTGGACCTTGCTCCCAAAAACTTAGTAAATTATAAAAAAGGCATTTAATGTTTGCATTTTTTCTTCAGTATCAACCATTGAAGGTAAGTTCTATTTCATATTAGCATAGTTAAAATTCTCAAACAAATGAATAAGATTAATACCTTGAAGTTCAGATCAGTTTTAATTGACTTGTAAATTAACTAAAGCATGTGAACACAAGTTGCAATGTAATAAGCCAAAGCCTTGGGATAATTGCTTTTATTTATTTTTCTTTATTTTTATTTTTTATTTTATAATTTAATTTTACATATCAGCCATGGGTTCCCCTGTCCTCTCCTCTCCCGCCCCTGCCCCCGTCTTCCCCCCAGCCCACCTCCCATTCCCATCTCCTCCAGGGCAAAGACTCCCCTTGGGATTCAGCTCAACCTGGCAGATTCAGTCCAGGCAGGTCCAGGCAGGTCCAGGCAGGTCCAGTCCCCTCCTTCTAGGCTGAGCAAAGTGTCCCTACATAAGCCCCAGGTTCCAAACAGCCAGCTCATGCACTAAGGACAGGTCCGGGTCCCACTGCCTGGGTGCCTCCCAAACAGTTCAAGCTAATCAACTGTCTCACTTATCCAGAGGGCCTGATCCAGTTAGGGGCTCCTCAGCTTTTGGTTCATAGTTCATGTGTTTCCATTAGGTGGGCTATTTGTCCCTGTTATTTTTCTTATGTCTATGTATTTTTTGTGCATGGTATTTTGTGCATGCAGTGTCTGCAGCAGCCAGAAGATGGTATCATACCCCATGGAACCAGAGTTACTGTAAGCCATCATCTGGGTTCTGGGAATCGAATCTAGGCCCCTTGAAAGTACTTTTAACCAGTAAGCCATCTCTCCAGCCCCAGATAATTGCTTATATATTTCCTTCTAAAGTACCAAAGTGAGAAATTATACTCTACAGATAATCATTAGTATTGGTGTTTTGTAAAAAGAAAATCACATAAGCTTGCACTGATTTCTCTTTAGCATAAAGATGTTGAAAACATCTGTTTTATTTATAAATGACCAGAGACAGAAGGTCTGGCCAGGTTTGGTTGTACTTAGAAAGAGCATACCATTATCTCGTGGAAGAATGGGAAGGTCAGGCCTTCCTACACAACTAGACATTCACTCCAGGAACTGGGAACTCCAGTTACATTTTCATTGTCAATTTTAAATGCTTTTCACATTCTAATTAGTTTGTACATAAATGTGATTGCCTGGAGTCAGGGCAAGACTTTGTATTGACTAATTTCCTATGCTAGAAGGATTTTTACTAAAACTGGCACAAGAGTAAACACACAACTGTTTTACACTGTGACCTATTTCTAAATTAAGAACATAGTCTGGTATGAAAAATACAAAATTGTCTTGAGAAAGTAATAAAGATACATTAAGATTTAAAGCTATGAGAACTTTGTAATTTGAAAATTTGTTCAAAGTTCTGCATGAAAATCACATCCTCTTGTGAGGCAATCTTTATTTCTTCTAGTCCAGAAGATAAACGTGTTAAAACCGACACTTTAAAGCATGTAAATCTGTTTCCTAAGATGCAAAGTTGTGTAAGAGACACCCATGACTACACAGTGGGGAATGCATATTGAGATCTCTCTGAAACTCACAGCATAAGGCATAATACCAGGCATAGTAAACATTAAAACATACACATCAAAACTTCTTAGTAGATGGTCCATGAAGAAATAATATTATAGACTAGGATCTACATAAGGGGAAAAAACATGTGGTCTCTTTTCTTTCTGAGATTGGGCCACCTGCTGTAGCATGAATCTTAAAAGGGCTTATTAATAAAAACAAACCTGGAGCCAAGTATTGGGGTGAACGCTGGAAGATCAGAGAAACAGAACAGGCCACAGCTAACCTCACCTTGCCAACTTCTCCATCGATCCTGTTTCCTCAAACTAGAAGCCTCTTAGTCTTCATCCAGAATGAATCTCAGCTGAACTGCTGCTAAAAGCCTAAAAGCTTAACCAGCACTAGTTCCTGGTTTTCACACCTTATATACCTTTCTACTTCCTGCCATCACTTCCTGGGATTAAAGGCATGAGTCACCATGCCTGGCTGTTTCCAGTGTGGCTTTGAACTCACAGAGATCCGGATGGATCTCTGCCTCCAGAATGCTAGGATTAAAGGTGTGTGTGCCACCGTTTTTTCCAGCCTCTATGTTTATCTAGTGGCTGTTTTGTTCTCTGACCCCAGATAAGTTTTATTAGGGTGCACAATATTTTGGGGAACACAATATCACCACAACCTGCTTAATATTATACTTTCTAAGTTCATCTATTTTCCTGCAAATTTCATAGTTTCATTTCTCTTTATAGCTGAAGAACATTTCATTTTATACATGTACCACATTTTCATTATCCATCCATCTATTGATGGACATCTAGGCTGGCACCATTTGCTTGCTATTGTAAACGTCTGGGTATATGCCCCGAAGTGGAATAGCTGGGTCGGATGGTAGTTCTACTATAGACTTTTTTCAGAAACATCTAATTTCTCTAGTTACTACATTTGCACTCTCACCACAGTGTATAAGAGTTCTTTGCCCCATACCCTTTCCAACTTTTATTGTCAGATATCTTTTATTTTAAAAAATTATTTCCTTTTACATACCAACCTCTATTCCACCTCCTTCCTCTTCTCCCGCTCCCCGCCTCACCTATCACCATTCCAGCCCCATCCCCTCTTCAAAGAGGGTAAGGCCTCTCTTGGGTAGTCCACACAGGCTAGTACAACAAGTTGGGGCCAGACCTAACCCCTCCTCCTTGCATCAAGATTAAGTAAGGCATCACACCATAAGGAATGGGTTCTAAAAAGCCAGTTCGTGTGCCCTGGATAAGTCCTGATCCCATTGCCAGGGAACCCACAAACACATCAAGCCATGCAACTTTCATCGACATTCAGAGGACCTAGTTTGGTCCCATGCAGGCTCCCCGGCTGTCATTCCAGAGTCCATGAGCTCCCACTAGCTTGGGTCAGCTGTCTCTGTGGTTTTTTTTCATCATGATTCTGACCCCTCCTTGCTCTTATAATCCTTCCCCCCTCTCTTCAGCTGAACTCCAGGATCTTGTACAAGTGCTTGGCTGTGGGTCTCTGCATCTGCTTCCATCAGTCACTGGATGTAGGTTCTATGATGCTTTGTCAGATGTCTTAATGATGGTCACTCTGACGAGGGTGATTTTAACCTGCATTTTTCTGGTAACTAGGGATGTTGAAAATTAAAATAAATAATTATTAGCCATTTATTTTTCTTCTTTTCAAAAGTATCAGTTTGTTTCATTAGCCTACTTGTTGACTGTCAGCTTTATTTCATTGGTATTTAATTTCTGCAATTCTTTGTAAATTCTCGCTCTGAATTTGTCTGAATGTAGCAGGTGACAATTTTCTCCCATCCTGTGGGTTGTCTTTCTTCTGCTGTTAGTTTCTCTTGCTGTGCAGAAACTTTTTAATTGCATGTAGTCCTGATGATACTTGGGTCTGGTTCTTGGTTATGGAATTCAATTAAGAAAGCTCCACCCAGTGTCTTGAGGAGTACTCCCTTTGTTTTTCCCTAGAACTTTCAGTTTATCCAGTTTTAAATGTAGATATTTGATCCATTTTGAATTAATTTTTGTACAAAGTGAAAGGCAAGAGTTAATTGTATTCTCCTGCATGTGGATATCCAGTTTTGCCAGCACTTGTCTATGAATAAGATACCTTTTTCCTGCAGCATGTTGCCTCACTGAGCATTGTGCCTCACTTATCAAAAATTAGGTGGGTGGCCATAGCTTTGTTCGTTTATTTTTGGACCTCTATTCTACTCTGTTCTGTTGGTTTACCTGTCTGTTTCTATGCCAGCATCATAACATCAATTCATCAAAAATTGTGGGAATATTCTTAATTGGTGTAAATTATTAATTTTGTTGTTAGTCAAAACACTTTCAAATATAATCTTAGGAAAAGAGGAAAGTGAGTCTTCTTGAAGAGCCATAAAGCATAAACAGGAAGGAGTAATTCTTATTTTAAGAACTCACACCACTTAAAATTAAAATGGAAAGGACTAGAGTATTCACAAAGAGAAGACCACAGCACCAAAGAGAAGACTAGAGAGCCAGCTTGAGCAAAGGGTATTCAGCACAGCACTGTGATGAATAACCTGTACCCTTTTTTCAGTACTCTGTGTTTCCATTCAGGAGTCAAAGCACCAGGGAGTGAATGGGGAAAAGAAAGATCTGATGGGATGTTTTGAATATCTGCCACACAAGCTTGGAAACAACTAAAGGAGAGATGTGAAAACGTACCATAGTTTTGTAAAATGCTCCCTTTGACACTAGTTACGAACGTATGATTAACAATCCAGAGACACACTGTACTTAGAGAGTGAAGCCTTTCTTCCTGAAGTTACATTTTGTCTGTTATGCTGCCACAGTAGTGATAAGAAGAATGGTCTAGTACAATCGGAGAGACTTTGACTCTCATAATGGTCTTCCTCATGACTTTACAATTTATCTTCATTTTCTTTGCACAAGTGGGTGTAGTGGTATTTGTAATCTAAGAAATAAAGCTTGCCTGAAGATCAGAGGACAGCGCCAGCCACAGAGTTAAACATAGAGGTCAGGCAGTGGTGGCACACACCTTTAATTCTAGCACTCAGGAGGCAGAGATTCATCTGGATCTTTGTGAGTTCAAGGCCACATTAGGCTACATGAGATAGATCCAGTGTAGGAGAGAAACAGAGCCAGGCAGTGGTGGCACACACCTTTAACCCCAGTATTTGGGAAACACACATGCCATTAATCCCAGCATTAGAAAGGTTGAGATAGGAAGTGAAATGGCTGAGTGGAGAAAGACATATAATGTGTGAAGAGACAAGAACTAGAGGCCTTTTGGCTGCGGACTCAAAGGCATTCAGTCTAAGGAGTCGTGGAGACAGGATCAGCTGAGGAGTTGGCGAGGTGAGAAGTGGTTGTGGCTTGTTTCCTTTGACTTTTCAGCATTTATCTCAATAGCTAGCTCTGCGTTTTTATTATAAGACCATTTAGAATTCATGCAACAAGTGAATTAGCTCATTTCTGTACTTGCAATTAGAGAAACTGTGGTAGCTCGTCCTCTATATCTCTCAGCCTTCTTTGAACTTAGGTTGAGACTATGATCACAAATATTAAGTATCAGGGTTGGGGATTTAGCTCAGTGGCAGAGTGCTTGCCTAGCAAGCGCAAGGCCCTGGGTTCGGTCCTCAGCTCTGAAAAACAAAACAAAACAACAAATATTAAGTATCTTTTCTGGTGTGACTCAGTCCAGGGCCTAATTAGATCCTCAATCTATCTCTTCCTCCTTGTGGTGACTGCAGAGATGTTGGACTCCACTTCAAGATGGCAAAGCCTCTGTCAAAATTAGTACTTGAGTATGTGTTGCTCATGATTCATGACATGCACAAGTATGGTATAACCAAAGCAAACTCTCCTATGAAAATCTGCTGACTATGGTGGAATGTTAACTGAAACAATAACTCATAGAAGTCAAGTGTCAGATTATATTCTTCTACTTTACTTGAGTTGTACATTTATCTCTATTGTAAGCTTTGCACAGGGAAGTATCCCAACATTGGTACTCTCTTAGGTACCTGCATCCTTCCAGAATGATAAAGCTTTATCTATCACTTGTAATATTTCTGATAACTTAACCCTCTCCTTCAGTGGCCTAGTGAATGATAACAACACTATCTGCAGTTTGTTTTGACCATAGAAGTACATGCCTCTATCGTGTGGGATATAAGACAGATTTGTGTCATCTACACTTGATCAGGTACTAAAATGATGCCATCATTTTACTTTTTGACCTTTTTAGTAATTTAATTCTTTAACAACTTCATATGTGTATATAATGCACGTTGATTACTTTCTCCCACCCTCTCATGTCTCATTCCAATCTCTATCAGCATCGTCCTGCGCTCTGATGACCCTTTCTCAGATTTATGACTTTTGATTTGGTTGAACCATTTAGCTTAACCAGGGCCATCTGCGTGACACTGAGATTCTTCATTGTATCCCATTAGGGTCACTAGTGAACCCTAATACCCAGCTGAAGGCAATGACTCGCCCTTTCCCTGAATCTATCAGTACAAACAGTGTATCAGTGAGGGGTAGGCTGCTCTGGTTCCTTCCTCCAACCATTCCTAGCTACTGATGGCTCCATTCTTATGAAGAACTAGTGTAGTCATCTGAAGATGTTGAGAGTTCATGATTTCAACTGCTGTATATTTCCCAGAATACCTCATTTTGCAGTCTTTTCTCCCTATCACCTGATGTTTACATACTTCCTGCTCCCTCTTTTACAATGTCCCATGAGCTTTGGAAGGGGTGGTATGTCTTGTGTAAGAACATATGCTCAGCCATCACTTATTCTTAGCACAAGTCTTTTCCTACTATTTTTCACTGGAAAGAGAGGCCTCTCTGTTAAATCTAAGATTAGTAATTGAATATAAACATATATATTTAGAAAATGGCTCAAATATTATGTCAATTTAGCTAAACAATAAAAATAAGTTTCCCCCTAGTATGTTTGACTTCCTCCACCAGAGGCTTTTGAATGCTTTCTAGTACCAGGCCTGAATTCTCTCCTATAGTGGCAATCTGAGATGCATAGAAGAATTGGTTATCCTCACAATAGTCATTCCGCTACTGCACAAGTGGGTATACTTTGCTTAGCAGGTTAGTTACATAGTTCATAGTGTTCACAACTAGATAATATTATGGATGCCTTTTCTATCCCAGTAGGCTACATAGAACCTTCTGGTAACATGAAAATTAGCCAACATAGTGGAGGCTTTCCATTCAGCTCCAGCTTGATTACTATATGTCAGGTAAACCAAGTATATGGCATTGTTTTTCTGTCTGTTTAGTGGCTGCACCTAAACCTACTGATATTTTCACTACAGTCTGCACCCTGTGGCCTGCAGTCAGCACCCTGCTGCCCAGCCTAGTAGTCCTGCTGGCATCAGCTCTGCTGTGGCTGCATCTGCCAAATGTTGTTTTTACCTAAATTGTTCTATTCATCAATAAAGATTTAGGAGTCAGACGTTGGGATGAAAACCTATTAGATCAGAGAAGCTGAGAAGCAACAAGCTGACCTTCCTTTTCTGCCATAGACCCATCAAGAGAGCCTCTCCACACCATCCCAAATCAAAAGGACAGTGAAAGCCTAAGTCCCTCCCTGCTCCTTCCTGTGTCTATCTATCCATAGTGCTGGGTCCTCTGTCCTCTTGATGGCTAATTCCTGTCAACTAGTCACTAGCTCTGCCCCCTGATCCAAGGTTAATTTTATTAACACAATCTTGGAGTTTCATAGCATGATCAAATGTCCTGCAACAATATGGTGTCTTTACAATGTCATATCACCTAATTCTGGTGTACAGTAAAGAAGAATGGAAAAATACTGCATTGTTTTGGAGACATCTAGGGTTTATCTGACCAACAACTCATAAAGAGGTATATTACATCTGACACTGGGTTTTTGTTTAATAACCCATAACTTCTAGAAGGAGCTTTTCCCAACCATTTGGTGTATCTCCCTTAAAATCCTTTTTTTTAAAAAAAAAAAAATTATAATTCTTAGTTTGGTTACAAAATAGCAGGTTTCAATGTGGCTTTTTCATGCCCCCTTCATTTTGGTTAGCGCTCCCTGTGCCTTCTTCCACAACCCCCAACCTAACCATCCAACCCCCAATGTAATCAACCCCTTTCTACTTGGATATTATCTACATTATACTATATCCTCTTACAGTATCACATCTCAGTGACCTAATTCTAGATTTCTGGCCTATAAAGAACCACACAAAGTAAAAAAATCTAAGCTAGCCTGTCGCGGATTGTCGCAGCATGGGTGTGTGGGTTCATGTGAATCCCTGGAAAGAAGATTCAGAGGCATCTTAAGAATGAATCTAGCCTTTTAGGGCTGCAGGGTGTCCATCCCCAAAGGACTGAAGCACTTTCTCTTCACATAGGGTATTTTTATTTTTTCTCTATTTATAGTTTAGCTAATTAATTTCTGTATCTTCAAAGCAACCCGAAAGGAACTCCGAAAGATAAAATGACAACTGCAAATTCCTCCATTTCTCGGGTACTATGGTCTTCTGGTTTTCCTGAACCAAGTTTTGCATAGACCTTTGATCCTTGGAAGACTCTCAAACAAGATTCACACAGGGTCATAAGAGAAACAAAAAGTGTTAGTTAAACAAAGGATGGATTAGGGCTAGGTGCTACTCTCTGAGGCCAGGAGTAGCTCATCAGTAATACAGCCACATGAGTTAGTTAGGAAGTGAGTGTGGTTGGGAGAAAGGATCTAACAATGTCCCTCTGCAATGGCAGGATGCTCTGGCTGCTTCTAAGATATCAAACACCAATTGGACTTCACCCTTAACCTATTTATTAACATGTTTTTCTTTAAAAAAAATAATACATGAGCACAAATATAGACTAACTGTTAGGGAGACCAAACAATTCTTTTCATTTATTAACATTTTAAGTACTAGATATTTGAACAGTCATTACATTAAAAATACACAATAGTTCACCTCCTGTTTCATGATTTGTTATAATTTTCTTCCCTCTGTATTTAACAGAGTTTCTAGCAATAACTTACATGCACGTTTATCTAACTTTGTCCCAGTCCAAACTATATTCTACCTTAATCTCTATTGTCTAATTTCTTCCCATCAATAGCCCTATCCCTGAAGAGTTACTCCAACTGTGCATATTGAGCTTCCAGGATGAGAATGCTAGTAACACATGAGGGATGGCAGGACATTTTGATAGCCTTGTCCTGTCTTCTCACAATGGATGCCTCTTTCCTGTCAGCACCCTCTTCAGAGCACCCTGTACATCTGGGTTCCGAAGGCTGTAGATGACTGGGTTAAGCATGGGGCTGAGGATAGTATTGAGGATCCCAATGCCCTTGTCCTTGTCTGAGGCTGAGACAGAACCCAGACGCATGTAACTGAAGAAGCCAGTTCCATAAAAGATACAGACCACAGTGAGATGGGAGCCACATGTGGAAAATGCCTTCTTCCTCCCCTCTGCAGAGCGGATCCTTAGTACTGCAGCTGCCACGTGGGCATAGGACACTGAGATAAGGATCATGGGGACTACACCCATGAAAGTGGCTCCAACAAAAAGCAGCTGCCCATTGAGGTAGATGCTGGAGCAGGAGAGCTGGAAAAGGGGTGGTAGGTCACAGTAGAAGTGGTTGACCACATTAGGGCCACAGAAGTCCAGCACGGACACAGCCACTGTGTGAGTCAGGGCATTAATGAAGGAGATAGCACAGCAAATGCCCACCAGTGTGCCCTGAACTTCACGGCTCATACGGATGCTGTAGGTGAGGGGCTGGCAGATGGCCAGGTAGCGATCATAGGCCATGGCTGTCAAGAGATGACAGTCAACACCTGCCAGTAGGTGGAAGAAGAAGAGCTGTGAAATACAGGCAGTGTAGGGAACTCTACATTGGTGAGCCAGGAGACATGCCAGCATTGGAGGAACAGTGACACTGATGCACCCGATGTCCAACAGAGATAGATTCCCCAGAAAGTAATACATAGGAGTGTGGAGTTTGGGTTCCACAAAGATGGCTGCCAAGATGCTAAAGTTACCCCCAACTGTGACAATATAGGCAAAGAAGAAGACAACAAAAAGGACAGGTTGTAGTCTTACATTTCCTGTTAGGCCAAGAAGGATGAATTCAGTGACGGTTGTCCTGTTTCCCCAGGCACCTGGCTCCATAAGCCGCTGCTGAGAGCTGGGGGTCAGGGAGAGGAAGAGTTAGATATTACAAATAGTGAAAGCACATATGAGTATGCAATCAATTGTATCTACAGGGTGCTGGTATGGTATGTGCAGAACCCCTATGTATTAAAATGGGTACCTGCCAAGAGTTGGCCAGTCTTCTGAAGGCTCCTAATGACCAAATACTGAACCTTTTAGATCCCAGATCAGGGAGAGAGCCAGAGTCAGTTGGGGAAAGGGCTGGCTGAGAGGCTATTTAACAACATGGTATGCAAGTATTTCAGTACTGTTTCTATTACATTTGTAGCAGTATATGGCAACTGACTAGCATCTCTCTCTAGCTCAGTAAATACATGATTATATGAGGTACTAGAAAGTACACCATAGGGGTAATAGCAATATAAGATAAATAATAATAAGAAACTTCTTATTAACTCAAAATAGGTCTAAAGAGTTTAAGGAGGATGGGGAAGAGCAAGAAGTGATCCAAAGTACAGAAATGCACTGAGGCAAAAGACTGAAGCTGTGATCTGCATTTAAGAAAATATTAACATTTTGATGTACTGTCTACAGCTATTATTTAATTTCATTAAATTCTACAAAATAAATACTGTGTCTCTTGGAAATCAGGACACTGATGCTTAGAAAGATTAAATATGTATTTTAGGTCCTAACCCCAACCCACCCCACCCCTGAAGGCTAGCACAAACTCAGGACCATCTACCACCTGAGCAGTGTTCTATTGAAGCTTTGTGAGTCATGCAGTGTGTAATAGAAAGAGGAATTGTAAGTAAATTGGTTGCAACTTTGTGGATTTGTTCCTGGGTTTTGACACCAATAATGCAAGTAAATTTGTTGCAACAACTCTGGGGAAAGGTGTTGTGACTACCTGGGGAGACAGGCAACACCTTGAGTTGCTTAGAACAGCTCTGATGGCTAGAACTCCAAGAAGACAGTTCAGCCCTGGAGGGCGAGGTATCCCAGACATTTCTCTGCTGAGAACAACAGCTCTGCCCTGAAGGTGTTCCGGGCACCTGGAGCTGTTTAGCACAGCTCTCACTGCTGGAACTGCAAAAAGGCAGCCCAACTATGGAAGGGAAATTTTTCTGACTTCTTGGGAAAGTCAGGCCTGGAACTGCTTCAGCAGGGGAGGCTATCCTGACTGTTCAGGAAAGTCAGGTTATACCTGGTGTGGTGGGGGATGGTCTCCCTGCAGGATATAGCAGTCCTGCTCCTCTCCTAGAGAACTGCTATAGCTAAGCTTTGCTCAGCCCCCACTTAAGGGAGCTTTCTAGCAGAGCTCTGCTTATCCAGCCTAAGATGTTGCTTATTTTGCTTCACTCTACAAAAGAGGAAACCCCTGCAGAAATGTAGCAATCTCCTCCGGCTCCAGAGAAGAGTGTTACTTTTCAACTCTCTTTTGCTCTGTCCACTGAGGGACATCTCAGCAAAGATATTCTCTATGCCAGTGAATGAAGATCTTCAAACCCAAAACTCTTTTGAGAAAGAGATTTATTTGGGAAGGAGGAGTCCAGAAGAGTAGCTACCTCTACCAGGGTAAAGAGAACAGACTTTTTTCTAACTGACCAGCCAGAGTAGTTTACACAGGATGTCTTGGGACTGGAGTCAACCAGGGATTAACTTGGGGCCCAAGGTTCTACTGTCCTGCTGTGTGATTGGTTTCACAAGTCAGTTGGCCAGGGGCAGAGATGGCTCTGATCTGACTGAGCCAAACTGTATTTCTTTCTGCCCTGATCTGAGACATCTTTCCCTAGTTCTAGGCTCCAGGGTCAGGGTGGCTTTCTTTAGCCAGCCCCTTTTCCCTACAGGAAAGATATTCTAAGACTTTCCCTATTACATCCATACAACTATTCAAAGAAGTCAGGGTTCCATCCACTTATCCTTCATTAATAATTATTTGTTGAAGGTTAGCAGTTGCATTCTAATGGTGGAACTAACAGATTGGGTATGACTTGTGAGACAGAGAAGGTGAAAGGGTGGTCCTAAAGTCCTTGACTGAACAATTAAAAAGATGAAGTTGATACTGAGTAACAACAGGTGCACCATTACAATGCACCTGTGTGAGGAAAGAGCAGGAGGTTTTCAAAGGCAAAGGGAGAATTGAAGTCCACGAATACATTCCACTGGTTTCTATGCTACCATATATGATGTTAATCCCAAAAGTGATGGACAGTTGAGAGAAATAAGAAATCAAAAGTCCTTCAGTTGTGCCTATAGTAGGTAGTTCTGGAGAATTTCATTTGCATGTTCCTACTTTTGGGTCATTGCCTATGCTGGTTCCTCCCTTTCTCTGTAATTGTGCTTTCACTTTTTTCTTTCAAAAACACTGTCCCTTCAACGAATAAAAACGACACAACTTGGGACTCAACATTTGACTATTGCTCCATGTCTTCTAGACAATTTTCTGTATACAGCCCAGTTTTCAGTTAAGTTTTCTCTCCTTTGGCATCATAGACAATTAACATGATCATTCCAGGGCTCAACCAGCAGCACAGGATGACCTGTGCAAAACCCAAAACATCCACATATAGAAAATATGCTAATGTGTTGCCATAGGAGAATGTGGCACTCTTGAACCTCCACACTGTTCTTTTGTATGAAAACCATTGGCTATCTATGAGAAAGATGAAGCTCAAAAAACTTATTTGTTCAACAAACACACATCAGAGTTTGTTCTAAATAGAGACTTTACTATTTTTCTCCCAGCTCCTACTGACATTCAAGGCCCCTGCCATACAGACAGACAGGTATGTATATCTATAGATTTTCCTTCACCTCCCAGTCACTTGGAGTGTAAAAGCTCATCGTTATATATCACTGCCACTTCCTGGATTTATCATCACTTGATACTTTTCTCACATATAGACAGTAAAAGGCCACCTGAAGCTCATGGATGTCCTCTCACATGTCCTTACTTGAGGAGGAAGGAAAATAGGATGACTGGAGTGATGGAGAAGACCATGAGGCACTTACCTCCTGGTAGCACCTGGTGTGGATCTTACAGAGAGTTGAATAACTGCTAAGTTATTGAACATAAGAAAGCTTATAAAAAGTGAGCCAAAAATGTTCTCTCCATTTGGGAGCTAATCAACATACCCTAATAATACAATTCCTCAAGGATTTCAAAGGATACAGAGGAAAATAAACAACCTCAGTCCACAAGGGTTTCTCTCCACCACCTAAACAAGCATTCTATTCCCAACATCATCACAATCATTTCAAAAAGGAGGAAAGATGTCAGTATGTTGTAGACAGGAGAATATGATCTAAAGGGATTTGATGACTTACTGAGGCCACCAAGTAAATTCTTAGTTGGAGCTCATCCTGGGCCTCAGATAGTCACAGACAAATAATATCTCATTTAGTTTTCACATATTTGATGTAAAAGTTTGGAAATATGGATTAATGTTATTTAAGTTTAATTATGTGGTTTTTTAGTTTGATAGAATCTGCAGTCATGTGTCTAGCACTTCCTCAGTATGGAGGACGTTTCAGGAATTCCTTACAGCCCACTAGTGGCCCTTTGTAATTAACACCTTCACCATACCACAGACCTCAGCAAAATCTTATCTGACTTCTGTCCCTACAGCTTGGTCTTTTTCAGTGACATAAATAGATTCATGCAATATACACATCTCCATGTGTGTGAGTGCAGATATTTACCAGTGCACACGCAAAGATCAGAGGACAACTTCAAATGTCACCCTTGCCTTTCATCTTGTTTGAGTCAAGTTCTCTTGTTGTTTCTAGCTGCATACACTAGGCTATCTGGCCATGGACTTCCAAACACTCTCCCTTCTCTGCCTCTCTTCTTATTATAGGAACACTGGGATTACAAAAAAGTGCTACTATGCCCAGTAGCACTTAGGTGGGTTCTTGGGCATTTGAACTCAACTCCTCATGGTTGTGTGGCAGTCTCTTTAGCCACTGAATCTTCTTCCTACTTCCTATGGAGGTTTTTTTTTTTATAAATTAATTAATTCAACGTGTATAATCCTTTTGAGATTTGTCTGAGTTGGCTGTACATGAATGTATATTTAACTTTATAAGAAATTGTCAGGACCCCATGGATAAAGCACTTACTATGCAAGTATAAGGATCTGAATTTGAATCCCCAGCATCCACATAAAGAAAGAATGGTATGGTGGCCTGCCTGAATGTTAGTGCTCAGGAAGCACAGACAGCGATTCCCAGAGCACATCTTGCCAAATCAAGGAGTTAGAGATTCATTGAGAGACTGCCTCAATAAAACAGAGGACAATCAAGGAGGACATCTGTGTACATGAATGCAATACACACACACACACACACACACACACACACACACACACACACACACACCTACCCAGATGCTGTTCAAATTGGTGATGCCATTTTGAATTACCACCAAAAATGAACTAACTTTCATAGCACCAGAAGATGCTATACAAGATTCCAAGGGAGGGAGGGAAACAACCAATCGTTGGACTCAGATGCAGTACCTATGAACCACAAGCATGAGAAGCATGACAAGATATCCCTAATCATGCAACAGTGGTATTCATATCTTGGCAGTAAACAACAACTGTCTAATTGGACTGAAAGCCTGCTCAATAGGAGGGAAATCTTGCCTGTACTTGAACCTACCCAACTACCCAGCGCTACTGAGGTCATGAATCTTAGAAAACCTTTCAATTTACTAAGCCAGAATGGCTCCTAACTAATTCCTAAATACTTATCCTTATTCCCGCAGATAAATGTAGCTCTCACACCTCATCCAAGGAACTTCTCTTTACAACATATGGAGACCATTACAGAAAATCACAACTGACCAAAATACAGAGAACAAGTGATTGCAGAGTTTCTAGTCCTGTAACACAACTTCTGCTGCTGAAGCTCAGGGAACATCTCAGAAAAGGAGGCTGAAAGAGCAAGACCCAGAGGACCAGGAAATCTGTTGTCAGATTATATCTCCTACAAAATGCAGAGAGGCTTCATCCATGATACCCCAATAGCATGCCTACCTAAATAAGACCTCAATAATGACAATAGCAGTAGAAAGGCTAACATAAAAGGGGGAATTCTCACAGGACCCCACCTCTAGACAAAGAACTACAGACAACTAATGACTACTTGCAGTGGGAGAAACAGCCGTCCCTAGAATAAGCCCCTTAATAAGTTATTGGGGCCCATAAGGCCTGGGCATGAGGCTCACTGTAACTTTCTGAGCTTAGCTGGAGTTTGGTGACCTGTCCTCAGGCATGACTTCTGCATAGGAGTGACTCAGCACTACCTGACCTAGAATAGCTTCTGCCTAGCAACTGCTGAGATAGCATCTTCTCATTGGCCCATGGCATCTTCTCATTGGCCCATGATCCTCACCCATCCCCCTGTCACCCCAACCTATATAAGTTCACTCCTGACTCAATAAAGCCAGTTCCTGCTTGACAAGACTCCCAGCCCAGTGTGCTTCTCTCCAGTGGACAGGTATGGGCCATCAACACTCACCATCCTGCTCAGCCCCAAGGGAGAGACTGGCTGGACTGGTCCTGCCACCACACTACCTGTTGGTCAGACCTACACCAAGTGGTCTGCATTGAAATCATTTACATAAAATTAACATGAAATGGACTTAGCAGGTTACTGTGTATTTATACACATATATAATAATCAAAAAGAGAGGTCATTAATTTGAGGGAACAAGGAGAGGGAACTAGGAGATGTTAAAATGAGGAAAGGGAAGGGGGAAATGATGTAGTTATATTTTCACGTTAGAAAATATAAATTTATTAAAAAAAAACAAAAATAATAAAAAATTAATCTTAAACATGAAAAGAAAGAACCAGGCTTCCAATTGTTCCACGGCTTCACCAAAACTTTACATCTTATCTTTTTTATTTGAAACCTTCTGTTGAGTGTACAGTTAGGCTTCATTGTGGTTTTAATTGTATTTCCATAAGGACTAAAGATACTAACTTCCCTTTTAGGGACTTACCATGGTCCATGTATCTTTTTTTAGTGAAGTACTTATTCAAGTATCACCCACCAACCACCACCACTAAATGAGCAGTGCCTGTATTTACTGGTGGTAGCCTTGCTCACTTGAGTGTTCTGTTGTGCCAGTGACTTAGCCCTCCACACACAAAACCAGCCTTTTGTGACCCACTCTTACCTTGCATTTGTGAACATCACATCACACAGCATCATAACAAATGACCTAGATAATTCATGTACAAAGCTAGATGTCAGTGGTGGGGAAAGTATGACAAAGCCAAACCTCTTACATCACATCAGCTAGGAAGCAGAAAAGTAAATAAGGCAACCAGGCAGCACAGTCCCCTCCCAGTGGACCCCACCTCCTAAAGGTCCCACTATATCCCCACAGAGCAATCCTAGGAAACTTGCCCCACACATTAACTCTGTGGAACTTTCCACCACCAAATCACAGCAGTGTGGAGTCTGATTTCTGGTAGGTTTTCCTCAGCAACCCTGCTCTTCCCATCAGTCTCCATCAGCCCTTTCACTGCCTGCTCCTTTTGGGGGTCTCTCTCATGTCCCTTGCTGCAGTCACAGTCAGCTGCTGCTTAAGACCTGGTATGAGGTTTGTGCTGCAGTAGACAAAGCTGGTCCATTGTCTTTCTCTAGCCTGTGTTGGGATGGAAACATGGGTAGGGCTTTCCCATCTTTCTTGCCTCTACTCCCATCAGGAAGTGAATGAAGTGATAGAAATTCATTCAAAATTCTTTAAAATCCTCTACTAGACCTTGCAAATGTCTTCCAGACTTCATACATGTTAAGTTCTAGGATTTGTTCTGAAAGGAAACTGTGTTCTATTGTCCTTCAAGTATTTCATCTATAAAATTGGTTACAATTACAATTATTATCCTGTAGGCTGATAGTGTTGTCTTGAAGTCCAAATAAGATTCAAGATATAAAGTGTTGTTTGTATATTGGGAACTACTACATAGAATAATGCTGCTACAAAGAGCAGCTGCTCGTTGAGATGGATGCTGGAGCAGGACAGCTGGAAGAGCTGAGGGAGGTCACAGTAGAAGTGATTGATTGTGTTGGGGCCACAGAAGTTAAGAGTAGACAAGGCAACAGTTTGTGTCAATGCATTGCTAAAGAAAAATACACATGACAGGCACACTGAGACCTTCTGAATGCTCCAGCTCATACGAGTGCTGTAGGTGAGGGGGTGGCAGATGGCCACATAGCGGTCATAGGCCATGACAGTCAGCAGGAAGCAGTCTGTCCCAGCCAGAAGGTGGAAGAAGAAAAGCTGTGAGAGGCACGCCCCATAGGAAATGTGTCTGTCATTGGACAGGAAATGCTTCAACATGGCAGGAACAGTGACACTGATGCATCCAACATCCAACACAGGTAAGTTCCCCCAGGAAGAAGTACATGGGGGTGTGGAGCTTGGGTTCAATAAAGATAGCAGCCAGGATGCTGGCATTACCACTGACAGTAGCCACATAAGCAAGAAGGAAGATGACAAAGAGGATGGGCCACAGAGTGGGAGTCTCTGTGAGACCCAGCAGGACAAATGTGGTTACACAGGAATCATTTCCCGAGGCTCCCAGATCCATGACTCTCTTCCCCCAGTTATCAGCTGAATGAAGTTCAAAGGCGATAAAAGGACAGTGGCTTCGTGGTAAAAACCAGCAAGCATTGTCATGTCCAGGTGCAGCCAGGATGCAAGGACACAGCAGACACAAGGGGAAGAAAGTTAAAGACAGAGACGTAAGGGATAAATGTGTGATGCACTCAACACTTACTGGTAAAAAGCAAGAGCATCAGGCAGACTCAGAGATGCACACTGAAATAATAAAGGGAAGGAATGGGATATTTATGGGCATTATTGTCAGTTTGTTCAAGGTCTTGTTGGCGTCAACATTGACTCTATCTTGAACTATGCTTTTTTAAGCTGGAAAACATTACTTATTTAATTTCATTGTTTTCTTTACAATTATATAAGATTTTAAGTACCCTTTTTGTTTAATATTTGTAGGCCAACATGTGTAGAAATTTGTCCATTTTCTAGCCTACTGTAATATGTTTTTAAAGGCTGCCCCAATTATCCTTTGAATTCTGTGTCTATTATACTATCTCCTTTTCACCTCTAATTTTATTAACTTTGGTCTTTCTTCTAGTTAATTTGACTAAAGTTTAGTCATTCTTATTTGTCCTTTCAAAGGAACTAATTTTTCATTTCACTGATTCTTTGTATTGTTCTTTTTTCCCTATATAGTTAACTTCCAACTCTAGCCAGAAGGTTTCTCTGGTCCAGCCCAGTCCCACCTAGCCCTGCCCAGCCCCACAGTCCTGTAGGTGCTTATAAAATAATCACTCAGATGTTTATATTAATTATGAACTGGACGGCCTATGACTCAAGCTTCTTGGTAGCTAGCTCTTATAACTTAACCCATTTATATTAATCTATAAGTTGCCATGTGGTTGTGGCTTACCAATCTGTAGTATCTTGCTGCTCCTTGGGCAGTGGCTGGCATCTCTCCTGCCTCTGCCTTTCTTATTCTTGTCTCTCTTTTGGATTTCCCACCTAGCTATAACCTGACTTGCCATAGGCCAGAGCAGTTTCTTTATTAGCCGATCATAGCAACACATATTCACAGTATACAGAAAGACCATCCCACAGTATCTGACCTGGTTTTACTATTATTTGTTGTTATTTCCATCTATTGATCTGGCCATAAATAGCAGTGGAATTATGGAATTTGCAGGAAAATAGATGGAAATCGAAAATAGTATACTAAGCAAGGTAACCAAGACTCAAGAAGACAATCATTCTGTAATCCTGTGTTCTCTACCACATGCAGATCCTAACTTCCAATTCTTTATGTATAGATATCTATGGGAGAGAGGGAGGGAAACTATCATGAAATAAAATGGGGTCCATGAGGGGGGGGAAACTTTATTAGTCTAGCATTTGACTGTATGAGAAATTTTAAATTAAAAATTCATGATTATGTTTTGTTAGAACTTGCTATTCAAATTTATTTCCAGTTACACTTCTTCTTAGTAATGCTTTTGAAAATGTTGTGGTATTCTGTTTTCCACATTTTGATTTAACTATTCCTACTGAGTTTCATTTTTATGTTAATCTTGATACTTTTCATATTTCATCAGTTTTCATTATGTGAATTAAAAAATATGTCCTCTGTTTCTGTGTTTTAGGTCTCTACTGTTTGTTAGGTGACAATGAATCATACAAAAATTAATAAAGTAAATAAATAAAAGTATGAAAAAGAGTCTAAAATACTAATATTTTGTACTAAAACTTCCATTTCACAATAGCAAGGTAATATTAATATTGATAAATAAAGTTTATTAAAAAGTGGAGACTTACCTGGTATGGTGGTGCATGCCTTGACTCCCGGCACACAGGAGTCAGGGGTTGATGGATCTCCATGTGTTCAAGGCCAAGCAGGTCTATGTAGCAAGTTTGAAGCAACTGAGGGTACATAGTGAGAACATATATAAAAAAGGGGGGACTTTTAAAGCCAGGTGAGGTGCATTCCTGTAATTCTAACACTTAGTAGGAAGGAACAAGAGGGTTGGGAGCTCAAGGCCAGCCTAGGCAGAATAAGAATCTCTCTTAAAATGACTGTAAATTGGGATGTCTTCATCAAACCCCTACTTTCAAGGCTCAGGGATTAAAAGAGGAAGCAGAAAGATTGTAAGAGCAAGAGATGGTGGATGGCTCAAAAGAAAGCGTGTTCCACGTACAGCAGGGCTGGTGCACATATGAACTTACAGAGACTGTGGCAAGCATGCAACAAAACCTGTACAGTTTAAAGCCAGATGAGGTCCCAGTGCTGAGACGGGGAAGAGGACAAAGAGTAAAAGCCCAAGAAACTATCTATCTACAATTGATACCTGATGAGAAAGGGAAAAATCAGTTTTCTCTAATGCAGTGTAACTGAGGATAGCAGTAACACCCCAAGGGAGGCCCCAGGCCCAGGAGTAGTTGGCCAACACAAAACATACTCAACAGTTTTGTGTGTGCATGCGTGTGTGTGTGTGTGTGTGTGTGTGTGTGTGTGTGTGTGTGTGTTTTGGTATTTTAGATTTATTGATTTTCTTTTATTTCTCTTAGTTTGTCTGTTTTGATTTTCAGATTTTGTTATTTTTCTGAAAGAGAAAGAACATGGAGTTGGGAAGGGAAGGAGGTGGATAGAGGCTGGGAGGAGTTGGGGAAGGAAAAGATTATAATCAAAATAAAAAGAGTTTAAATTAAAAAGACAATGCCACTTCCCTAAAAGTGACACCTGAATATATAGATAGACTGTCCCATGGCCCTCATCTGGAAATATCAATATTGCTACACTGTCAACTCCCCCCCCAAAAGTCAAACTATAAATTTAGCATAGTTCTAAATAAAATTACAATGGGAGAAATTTTCAATTAGCAAACTGAAGCTGTAGTTAAAGTGGAGAAGAAAATGTGAGACTATCTGAGAGATGAGAGTCATGACAGAGGCTTTCCAGAATGAGATGTGGGTGCTAGTGTAAAGCAGTAGATGGTGGCACAGAACATGGAGTTCAGAAGCAGACATAAGTGTGCATACACCCTCAATGCTTGGTAAAGGGCCATTTCAAATCACCAGGTATGCTTCTAGGCCATAGAATATATTAAAAGTCATGAAAGCAGGAGTGAACGTGTTGGTTATTTACAAACTTGAAATAAGGAAGGTAATTTCAAGTATTCCAGCAAAGGCAGAAGTTATAACAGAAATATTTACTTGTTTAGACACATAAAGAATTCCTCACAAACAGCACCATTGGGCAGGCAAGATGGCTCAGAAGGTAGAGATGCTTGCTGCGTAAGCCTGGTGACCTGAGTTTGATCCTAAGAACACAGTAAAGATGGAAGGAGAGAACCAACTCCACAAGTTTGCCCCTGACCTCTGCATGTACACACACACACACACACACACACACACACACACACACACACACACACCATAATTTTTAAAGCACCCTTATCATTAAAGAGAGGAGAGAAAAATATTTTCAGTGCCTGTAATGGGTGCAGTGTTGATATTTGTGCTAATATAAGAAGAATCTCTTAGTCTTACTCGGAAGAAGCATAAGCTAAAGCAGCAAGAGAAAAGTGGTTCTCACTCTGTTGTAAAGACTCTAATTGACAATCTCTTCACTGCTGAGCCATCTCTCCAGCTAGAATACACATTTTTTTTATTTGTTTGTTTTTGTTTTTCAAGACAGGGTTTCTCTGTGTAGTTTTGATGCGCCTGTCCTGGATCTTGCTCTATAGCCCAGGCTGGCCTCGAACTCAAAGAGATCCACCTGGCTCTCCCTCCTGAGTGCTGGGATTAAAGGCATGTGCCACTGCCACCTGGCAATCTCATAAGGTTATCATTAGAGTGATAGATAAGTCAAATGCTACAATCTGTCTAATTAAAAACTTGTCACAATTCATAAATAATTGAAATATTTTCAAAGGACAATAGATAAATTGAAAAATATCTATTAAGTGGGGTAATCTGAGTTCAGAAAGAGAAACACTACATGTTCCTTCTTCACCTGTAGATTAGAGTTGTGCAAAGGCCCATCAAACCACAGCTAGGATTGAGGTGTGCCTGAGAAAGGAAATCATGATGCAGCTATCAGATGATGTAACCACTACAAACTGTGAAACAAGACACACATTCATATGGAAAAGACAGACTATGACAGCAAGAAGACATAGCAAACAGAAACATTAGTGTGTGTGAATTAAGGAGGATGCAACACCAGTAACAAGACAAAATGAAAGAAACATGGTGGCTTATGTTTGCAAGGAGGTTTACTAAGTCCAGATAGCTTCATTTCTTAAATTATTTGTAATATATCTGATTAACACATCAATACAAAATAGGATCTGTTGTTACATTTTCACACATGCATCTGACATCTCTGCCCACCACCCACAACATGGCTAATGAGTCTTGCTAACAACTACCATAACCAATTGTGGCTAATTGGCCTCTCTACTCTCTGAGGAGCTGGTTTCCTGCAGTTTAAGGACCAAAAAGAAAGTAAATTTTGTCTGGATATTCCTTCCCTCTGGCCTTGTTAGCTGAAGACATCACAATTCCCGGGTCTTCTTCCCTCAAGCCCTAGTGTATAGTATCCTGAACTCTCACTAGGGAGCTAATTAGAGGATTCTGCTTGTAAACTTTTAGGACTTCAATCCCCAGTCCTGGCTCTGTCTGTCTGTCTCAGGGGAACTATTACTAGTTAAATGCCTCCTGAGTCCCTGCATAGTTGAAGAAGTTAGTGAAGCTTTTCAATTAGTCTCTTCCTGTCTAACACGTCACAACATGCTAGAGTTGGAAACTCAGGAGATTAGTAATTCTCCCTCCTGTGTCTATGTTCTATGGGTGGCAAATTTCTACAGACCTGTGTCTTCTACTAGTTCATTCAAGGAAACCAAGTTAAGTATGGTACAAAGACCATAGCACCATCTGGGAGAGCTGGAGTGGGTATCTAGAGGGATGTTTCATGGGTAAGTCTCCGCCCTGACCCTCATTAGAGAAAGAATCACAGATTCTAAAATAAATAAATAGATAGATAGATAGATAGATAGATAGATACATACATACATACATACATACGTACATACATACATACACACATAAATAAATAGTTACTCTCTCAACTCAAACCCAATGGAATCTTCACATCTACACTACCCCAAACATCAACTCAATAATTCTGCCACTCAAGTCATAGAATCCTCTGAACAATCAGTTGAAGGACTCACTATGAATCCTGCTTCATAGTTGAGAAAACTAAAGCCTACAAAACTGACATGTTCAGTGTTGTCATACAAGCAGCAAAGAGCAGTGTTCACCTAGTATCCACTTTTCCCAACTTCTCATCCAGTGCTGAGTTAGGACATCAGGGATCTGAGTCTCCCAGCTAACTCTCTGCCACATGGAAGACACTATATTCACAATGACTTTCCTTCCTAAATATTTATATTTTAAAATGAATGACCAAATGTAAGTACCAAATAAGGGTCTGAACTCTTAGGACCCTAGGAGCTTTATTTACCCTCATCCTGTAAACACAAATTCTAAGAACAAAGCTAGGCACTGATATTTCAATGCCTTCCTACATTTGCTTCTTTGTTGCAGTTATTGCTACCTCCTAGGCCTCTGCATGTCTGCCTGGTTGACCATAAGCACCTCCAATCTGAGCATTTTAAACATGATTATTCCCCCAAAACCAGCCTCTATGCATCAGAGATCCATTGTGTGTGAACAGTTTCTGGGTTTACACACTATTCTTAATATCATTTCCTCTGTATTCAGTTTCTTACAGTTATATATTTCTTCCTGCCTTTGGTATCCTTTGTGGGTCTAAGTACTTACCATGTAGTAGGTAATATAAATAAATGAGCCTAAAATTCTTGGGATAGACTAAGGCTTAAAGATACCACAGCAGAGGCTGGATTAGAATAGAGGTCCCCATATATCATGTGGATGGTTTTCGTCATTCTTATTTACTGCCTTTTGTGTTTCTGAGACTCATTGTACCTCTCAAAAGTACAACTGTTAATTGTTTTAGTTCTTCAGTGGTTTACTAGATGCAGGGAAACAGGCAGTCATGTTGGACCAGGAGACATTCCTTCAGGATATTTTTCACTTGTGTGTGTGTTATATTTCTGTCACTTTCTGAACATAGCAATATGCCCTATAATCTTCTCAACTCAACATGTAAAACTCTTCTTTTAAACAAAGTAGGTTTTATTCAAATCATTTACTTAGAATATCTATTTCAAGTCATTATTGTCTCTTGTTAACATAGCAAAATTTAAGACTATATTAGAGTGAGAATTAAAGACAAACAACTTACCATAACTTGTGATTATTCTTTTTTATCATCCTATCTCAGTATTACTGTCATTCATATATTATCATGTCCCCACAACACTGTTATCCTCATTCCCTTATTATTATATACCTATTATAATGACTCATTATTATCACACCTTACTATAATAAACATTCATCATTATTATCCCATTTCACTAAAATGAATATTGTTATTCCACCTTACTATTATGACCATTCTTAATTACTGTCTCATTAGTAAAAAATAAAAAGATATGATCTCTACCTTTAGAAGGTCACCAAACACTTTCATGTTGATTCAAGGCCTACTTGATAGAATGGAACTCATGGCTGGTACTATATACATAGCCAAAATCTCATGGTTGGATATGTCATCAGCTTTAGAGGAAACCTACTATTATTATTTTGAGACATGGTATCAAACTGCCTTCTCAATGCTTATCATTATACCCATAGATTAGTACAGCTCTCAGAAGAGGTGGAAAGATTCAAGAGCCTAAGGTTGGGGAAGACTATTGCGAAATAATGTCTTCTTGACATGACAGGGTAATTGCACGCGTGAACATACAGCAGCTGTGGTTGTCTACACAAGACCTGCATAAAAAGTAGAGTTGAAATTCCAGCATGAGAAGACAGAGATCATGAAGCTCCATCCCTAGCTGAGGTAGTTGAAGTCTGCTAAGGTAGATAGAGTCCATTTCTACTGGGATGTGACTCCTAGTAGATTTATCATCTGCCAATGTGTGGTCCTACACCCATGAGCATATAGGAGGCACTAGTTTAACTCAGGGGTGTGTGTGTGTGTGTGTGTGTGTGTGTGTGTGTGTGTGTGTGTAGAAAGAGAACACCTGAAGTTGGAAGGGTAAGTGGATATCATCAGATGTGAAATGTGGCAGAGGAAGAGTTGGGGAGTGTAAGTGGATATCATCAAAATACACATATACTTGTATGAAATTCTCAAATAATACACTAAAATACATTTTAAAAAATTATCAGGTATGCCAAAGTCAAGAATCTTGTCCCTATTATACCAAATTTAATAGTTACTTTTACAGCTTCAGAAGAAATTTCTTTCTAAAAATGTCCCTTTCAGAACCTTCAAGTTGGCTTATTTGGACCACAACCTCCGCTGCAAAATTGTGTCTTCTATATATGACAGAGAAGCTGCACTCATGAACTTTCAGTAATACGATCACCTAAACAAGACCTGCATACTGATATCACCAGTTAACATACCAACACAGATAGAGGAAATCTCACAAGGCCCTCCCCTCAGATGAGGAGCTACAGGCAATTAATGACTGCTGAGAGAGGAAGAGAAGAATGGGCCCCTAATTGGTTATCCAATACCAAGTGGTCAACCCTAAAAACAAACATATGAGCAATACTAAATGGACTCAGAAGGTTGCATTTATGTATTTATTTATTTATGAGCATGTGTGTAACAATAATAATTAAAGAAAATTAAGTCATGAATTTGAGAGGGAGCAGAGAGGGCCAACACACAGAAGGGATTAGATAGAGGGAAGGTGGGGAGTGGTGTAGATATGGTACACATATATGAAATTTTAAAAACATTTTTTTAAAAAGTTGGCTCAGTGCATAAAGCACTTGCCTCCTACGCGATGACCTGAGTTTGATCCTTAGGAATCATGTGGTACAAGGAGAGAAGCAACTGTTACAAGTTATCTTCTGACCCCCATACATAAGTCATGGCACATGTGGACATGTGCACACACATATAAATAAATGTAATACAAATTTTCATTCCTTTACATCTTTATTTTCTCCTGATATTGGACCCTGTAGGGTACTCTGAAAACATCAAGTGCGTTTCATTTCACTGGCACCCTAGGTAAAAGACAACTTTCATTAATCATGCATTCTATTGTTGGTTCCTCTACAAACTGCATGAACTTCAACTCTCTACCAGCATTCTTCAGGGTGTTTGGAGGACACACTGTGACATAGAATTTAGATCTTGATCCTATCAGTACCATATCATCACATTGGAGAAAGCAAAAAGGTGCTACAATAAATATAAAAATTATTGCCATGGTATCTTACTGTGTGAGCCTGCTCCAAGCAAAGGGGTCACAAAAGTCACTTCTGGGAGATTGTGGTTGAGACATAAAGACTGAACGGAGAAGCACTGAAGGAAAGAGACCTTGCATATCTTAGAAAGGTCTACATTTTAAATGATAGAAATAAACCAATAGCTTTCAGAGGATGAAATATGGCGGGGCATATATCATATATCACTATGTGAGTAACAGCAGTGAGTCAGGGTTGGGGAGCTATTGCAAAAGCCCTCACAAGACATCTCAAGACAGACTGGGAAGGCCCATGGAGGGTTTCAGATCCTCTGGAACTGGAATTATCAATAGTTGTTGGCCACTGTGTGGGTGCTGGAAATAGACCTGAGCCCTCTGCAGAATATCAAGTACTCTTAACCACTGAGCCATCTCTCCAGCTCCTAACACTATGTCCACTTAGCATAATGGTAGGATTAGGTTCTCCCTAGGGCCTATGACCTGTCTAACAAGGTGCTTGGCCAAATTAATGATGGTAGGGATGTGTTGTATCTTATGGAGGAGGCCTTATGTCATGTGATAGCATGAACAAGACCCACACAAGCTCAAGTTATACAAAATCCCAGCCTGGATGTGGAAGTGGCATGGAGCAGGCAAAAAAAATCTCACCTAAGGGGCTATTGGCATTTGATAGTGGCTGGGAGAGGCAGGGTCAGCTATCTGTTATCACTAGACCCTTGGTAGGTCAGCCACACTCCAGAGCCACTCCCAAGACTAGTTGAACAACATAAACTGGACTTGATAAGGAGAAAATGAAAGAAGAAAACTCCATACAAGTTGGGTCGCTAGAGAGATAAGGCTAGATAGAATGGACATGGAAGGAGTTGGGAGAAAGGTGAATATGATCAAAATACATTGTGTGCAATTCAATTCTCAAAGGCTTACTAGAAGTGTGAGTGTAAATAAGTCCAGCCAAATACTCAGCAGAATCCATTAGATATTTGGCTTTGGAGAATGATAGTAGATACAGTTGGATTGAAAGCTATTTGATTGGGATATATTCTCAGATGCCCTTCCTCAGACAGCTAGAAAAAGGGCAGTAAGATTAGTCACACTTGGCTTCTTAGCCAGAAAGTGGCTGACAGAGTAAGTGTGAGAAATGACACACTACAATCCAGGTCCACTGGCAGCACTTCCTTGGTTACAACCAACTGGAAGAGTCCCAAGTTCCAGTGCTCAGTGACCAACAGAAGGCAGTCAATGTCTTCTTCAAGTTTTAATAATCACCCCATATTCACAAACTATCTATGCAGACAGATTATTGAGAATGTCCAACACACGTCAAGGCATTTTGTTACTAAAAATACACACGATCACTTCTTAACGCTGCTTTTCATAAAATGAAAATGTGTCACTCTTCAGTAGAGGAGCTGTGACAATGTGCTCACCCACTGGCAAGTAAGAGTGTTGCTCTCACTCATGAGTTAGTTAGGAAGTGAGTGTGGTTGTGAGAAAGCCTCTAATAATGTCATTCTGCAATGGCAGGATACTCTGGCTGCTTCTAAGATATCAAACACCAATTGGACTTCACCCTTAACCTATTCATTAACATGTGTTTCTTTTAAAAAAAAATACATGAGCACAAATATAGACTAACTGTTAGGGAGACCAAACAATTCTTTTCATTTATTAACATTTTAAGTACTAGATATTTGAATGGTCATTACATTAAAAATACACAATAGTTCACCTCCTGTTTCATGATTTGTTATAATTTTCTTCCCTCTGTATTTAACAGAGTTTCTAGCAATAACTTACATGCACATTTATCTAACTTTGTCCCAGTCCAAACTATATTCTACCTTAATCTCTATTGTCTAATTTCTTCCCATCTTTAAACCCAACTCAGAAGAGTTACTCCAACTGTGCATATTGAGTTTCCAGGATGAGAATGCTAGTAACACATGAGGGATGGCAGGACATTTTGATAGCCTTGTCCTGTCTTCTCACAATGGATGCCTCTTTCCTGTCAGCACCCTCTTCAGAGCACCCTGTACATCTGGGTTCCGAAGGCTGTAGATGACTGGGTTAAGCAGGGGGCTAATGACAGTGTTGAGGATCCCAATGCCCTTGTCCTTGTCTGAGGCTGAGACAGAACCCAGACGCATGTAACTGAAGAAGCCCATTCCATAAAAAATACAGACTACAGTGAGGTGGGAACCACACGTGGAAAATGCCTTCTTCCTCCCCTCTGCAGAGCGGATCCTTAGTACTGCAGCTGCCACATGGGCATAGGACACTGAGATAAGGATCATGGGGACTACACCCATGAAAGTGGCTCCAACAAAAAGCAGCTGCCCATTGAGGTAGATGCTGGAGCAGGAGAGCTGGAGAAGAGGTGGTACATCACAGCAGAAGTGGTTGACCATATTAGGGCCACAGAAATCCAGCACAGCCACAGCCACTGTGTGAGTCAGGGCATTAATGAAGGAGATGGTGCAGCAAATGCCCACCAGTGTGCCCTGAACTTCACGGCTCATACGGATGCTGTAGGTGAGGGGCTGGCAGATGGCCAGGTAGCGATCATAGGCCATGGCTGTCAAGAGATGACATTCCACGCCTGCCAGCAGATGGAAAATGAAGAGCTGTCCCATGCAGGCAGTGTAGGGAACTCTACATTGGTGAGCCAGGAGACATGCTAGCATTGGAGGAACAGTGACACTGATATACCCCATGTCCAACAGAGATAGATTCCCCAGGAAGTAATACATAGGAGTCTGGAGTTTGGGTTCCACAAAGATGGCTGCCAAGATGCTAAAGTTACCCCCAACTGTGACAATATAGGCAAAGAAGAAGACAACAAAAAGGACAAGTTGTAGTCTTACATTTCCTGTTAGGCCAAGAAGGATGAATTCAGTGACAGTTGTCCTGTTTCCCCAGGCACCTGGCTCCATAGGCCGCTGCTGAGAGCTGGAGGGCAGGGAGAGGAAGAGTTACAAATAGTGAAAGCACATATGAGCGTGCAATCAATTGTATCTACAGGGTGCTGGTATGGTATGTGCAGAACACCTATGTATTAAAATGGGTACCTTTCTAGAGTTGGCCACTCTTCTGAAGGCTCCTATCAACCTTTTAGATCCTAGATCAGGGAGACAGCCAGAGCCAGAGCCAGCTGGGGAAAGGGCTGGCTGAGAGGCTATTTAACAACATGGTATGCAAGTATTTCAGTACTGTATCAGTACTGTTACTGTATTACATTTGTATCAGTATATGGCAACTGACTAGCATCTCTCACTGGCTCAGTAAATACATGATTTTATGAGGTATTTGAAAGTACACCATAGGGGTAATAGAAATATAAGATAAAAGAGTAATAAGAAACTTCTCATTAACTCAAAATAGGTCTAGAGAGTTTGAGGAGGATGAAGAAGAGCAAGAAGTGATCCAAAGTACAGAAATGCAGAGAGAAAAACGTCTGTAGTTGTGATCTTACATTTCAGAAAATATTAACATTTTGATGTACTGTCTATAGCTGTTTTATTTAATTTCATTAAATTCAATGAAATAACTACTGTGTTTCTGTTTAATCAGGTCACTGATGCTTAGAAAGATTAAATAAGCACTCTTAGGTCCTAACTCAAACCCACCCAACCAGTGACAGCTGGCACAAACTCAGGACCATCTACCACCAAGTCCACAAGTTTACATTTTATTACCTGGGCATGTGTTCCACTGAAGATTTGTGGGTCGTGGAGTGTAAAATAGAAAGAGGAATGACTTTCTAAGACTTCCGGTATTACATCCATACAACTATTCAAAGAAGTCAGGGTCCCACCCACTTACCTTTCATTAATAATTATTTGTTGAATGTTAGCAGTTGTATTCTAATGATGAAACTAACAGATTGGGTATGACTTGTGAGGCAGAGAAGGTGAAAGGGTGGTCCTAAAGTCCTTGACTGAACAATTAAAAAGATGGAGTTGATACTGAGTATCAGCAGGTGCACCATTACAACGCACCTGTGTGAAGAAAGAGCAGGAGGGTTTCAAAGGCAAAGGGAGAACTGAAGTCCAAGGGGATATTCCACTGGTTTCTGTGCTACCATATATAATGATAATCCCCAAAGTGATGGACAGTTGAGAGAAATCAGAAATCGAAAGTCCTTCAGTTGTGCCTACAGTAGGTAGTTCTGGAGAGGTTCCTTTGTATGTTCCTGCTCCTGGACTTTGCCTATGCTGGGCCCCTCTTTCTCTGTCACTGTACTTTCACTTTTTTCTATCACAAACACTGTTTGTTTCTACATGACAAACCCAACTCATTGTGACTCCACCTTTGGCTATTTATTGCTCCATGTCTTCAAGGAAATTCTCTTTATACATCCCAGTCTTCAGTTGAGTTTTCTCTCCTTTGGCATCATAGACAATTAACATGATCATTCCAGGGCTCAACCAGCAGCATAAGATGAACTGTGCAAAACCAACAAATCCATATAAAAAGATTATGCTAATGGGTTGCCATAGGAAAGTGTGGCACTCCTGAACCTCCACCATTCCCATCACCTCCACCCTGTTCTTGTCTACAAAAACCACTGGTTGTCTGTGAGAAAGATAAGTTCAAAAAACTTACTTGTTCAAGATCATACATGTCAGAGTTTATTCTGAATAGAAACTTTACTCTTTTTCTCCCAGCTGCTACTGACATCAAAGGCCCCTGCCATACAGACAGACAGGTATGTATATCTATAGATTTTCCTTCACCTCCCAGTCACTTGGAGTGCAAAAGCTCACCGTTATATATCACTGCCACTCCTGGATTTATCATCACTTGATACTTTTCTCACATATAGACAGTAAAAGGCCACCTGAAGTTCATGGATGTCCTCTCACATGTCCTTACTTGAGAAGGAAGGAAAATAGGATGACTGGAGTGATTGAGAGGACCATAAGGCACCTACCTCCCAGTAGCACCTGGTGTGGATCTTACAGAGAGTTGAATAACTGCTAAGTTATTGAACACAAGAAAGCTTATAAACAGTGAGCTAAGAATGTGTCTGGGTGTTGTCTCCAATTGGGAGCTAATCAACAGGCAGAGACCCTAATAATACAATTCCCTAAGGATTTCAAAGGAGACAGAGGAAAATAAACAACCTCAGTCCACAAGGGTTTCTCTCTACCACCTAAACAAGTATCCTATTCATGACATCATCATAACCTCCTAGTCATTTCAAAAAGGAGGAAATGTGTCATCATGTTGTAGATGAGAGAATATGACCTAAACAGATTTGATGATTTACTGAGACCACCAAGTAGAACCTGGGTTGGAGCTCAGCCTGGGCCTCAGATAGTCACAGATAAATAATATCTCATTTAGTTTTTACATATTTGAGTTATAATTTTGGAAAGATGGATTAATGTTATTGAAGTTTAATTATACATTTTATGTTTTTGATAGAATATGCAGTAATGCATGTAGCACTTCCTCAGTATGGAGGACGTTTCAGGGATTCCTTACAGCCCACTAGTGGCCCTTTGTAATTAACACCTTCACCATACCACAGACCTCAGCAACATTTTATCTGACTTCTGTCCCTACAGCTTGTTCTTTTTCAGTGACATAAATAGATTCATGCAATATACACATTTCCATGTGTGTGAGTGCAGATATTTACCAGTGCACATGCAGAGATCAGATGACAACTTCAAATGTCACCCTTGCCTTTCATCTTGTTTGAGTCAAGTTCTCTTGTTGTTTCTAGCTGCATACACTAGGCTATCTGGCCAAGGACTTCCAAACACTCTCCCATCTCTGCCTCTCTTCTTATTATAGGAACACTGGGTTACAAAAAAGTGCTACTATGCCCAGTAGCACTTAGGTGGGTTCTTGGGCATTTGAACTCAACTCCTCATGGTTGTGTGGCAGTCTCTTTAGCCACTGAATCTTCTTCCTACTTCCTATGTAGGTTTTTTTTTATAAATTAATTAATTCAACGTGTATAATCCTTTTGAGATTTGTTTGAGTTGGCTGTACATGAATGTATATTTAACTTTATAAGAAATTGTCAGGACTCCATGGATAAAGCACTTACTATGCAAGCATAAGGATCTGAATTTGAATCCCCAGCATCCACATAAAGATAGAATGGTATGGTGGCCTGCCTGAATGCTAGTGCTCAGAAGGCAGAGACAGCAATTCCCAGAGCACATCGGCTCACTACATTTGCCAAATCAAGGAGTTCCAGATTCATTGAGAGACTCTGCCTCAGTGAAATAGAGGACAATCAAGGAAGACACCTGTGTACATGAATGCAACACACACACACACACACACACACACACACACACACACTCACACACACACTCACTCACTTACCCAGATGCTGTTCAAATTGGTGATGCCATTTTGAATTACCACCAAAAATGAACTAACTCTTATAGCACCAGAAGATACTATACAAGATTCTAAGGGAGGGAAACAACCAATCATTTGACTCAGATGCAGTACCTATGAAACACAGCATGGCAAGATATCCCTAATCATGCAACAGTGGTATTCATATCTTGGCAGTAAACAACAACTGTCTAATTGGACTGAAAGCCTGATCAATAGGAGGGAAATCTTGCCTGGTACTTGAACCTACCCAACTACCCAGCGCTACTGAGGTCATGAATCTTAGAAAACCTTTCAATTTACTAAGCCAGAATGGCTCCTAACTAATTCCTAAATGCTTATCCTTATTCCCACAGATAAATGTAGCTCTCACACCTCATCCAAGGAACTTCTCTTTACAACATATGGAGACCATTACAGAAAATCACAACTGATCAAAATACAGAGAACAAGAAGTGATTGTAGAGTTTCTAGTCCTGTAACACAACTTCTGCTGAAGCTCAGGGAACATCTCAGAAAAGGTGGCTGAAAGAGTAAGACCCAGAGGACCAGGAAATCTGCTTTCAGATTATATCTCCTACAAAACACAAAGAAGCTTCACCCGTGATACTCTAATAACATGCCTACCTAAATAAGACCTCAATAATGACAATAGCAGTAGACAGGATAACATAAAAGGGGAAAATCTTACAGGACCACTGATAGTCACGCCCCAGCGATCATGCACGCTCTGGTAGGACAGTCATTTCTGGATCATACGTCCTATGTCAACCCATGGGCTATGTGGTGACGTAGTTCATGCACAGTGTGACCATGTAATCTATTCGCATGTATGGAATAGCCGCGTGGACCTAAGTGAGCACGTGCAGGCTAGCCCTTGAAAGGTGGGCCCCACATACCCTGCCCTTTCTTTTCACGAGTTTTCCACAGGCCTGAGCACATCTTTTGTTTCCCTTTTTCTTTGATATTAACTCTTGTTAGTGGGTTTGCTGGATTTGTGTCTTTTCCTCACAGGTATCCCTCAGGGTAAGTGTGCCCGCAAAAATCAACTTTCTTGGTGCTGTTCCTCAAATGCCCTCCTGGCACTCTGAGCCTGGGAACCTGTGGTTCTGTCCTGACCATGACAACCCGCCTTCCATTTGCCTGGCCATGGGACTTCTGCACACAACACTGGCCCTCTGATTGGTGAGATAATCCCTTCCAGCCAGCGTAAACAGCCTCTTGGACCCAGGGGAATGTTGATTGTCCGGCACCCCACTGCTGTCTCTGGCACTGGGGGCGCCCCCAGCCATGGCCTTCACTGGCTACAGCCAATCCCTAATGCTGGCTCAGGTTCCTATGCATTTCCCATGTCTGCTCTTTGAGATTTATTTCTCGCTGTCAGTCCCGCTGAGTCCTCCTGTGGAGTATGGCTTACACATTTCACTGGCCTGAGGAGGTGATAAACGCTGTAGGACTCCCAGGGAATCCCCACCTGCAGGAGCCTAGGCCCCCACCCTTGCTTGGCAAAGCGTGGTAGTGGCCTGTGCCTGTTTATAGACCCACTGTTAGCCCTGGGGACGCCCAGAACTTTGACCTTGGGTCATTGTGTTTATTCCTTTTATTTTTTCCTCTCTGTTACAGACACGGGAAATAAGTTTTCCAGTCCCTTCAGTCCCACCTCACCCACCCACCCACTCCCCCACCCTCTGCCCCCAGGATGTCTTCTGGAAGCTCTGAAACCTCTCTGCTTAATGCCTTACTTAAAGATCCCTAAGCTTGTCTACCTCTGTACTAAGAAATGGCCCAAGTATGCTTTAGCTAATAACAAACGCTGGCTGTCTCGCAGCTCCTTAGACCCGGATATTTTACAGGAACTGTCTAACTTCTGCCAGCGAACCTTCCCTTCTTGATTTCTTCCCTCCTGCTCACATGCTTCTAGCTATTAATCCTGAACCTGAGAAACCTCTGACTCTAGACCCCACCAACAAACCTCTGCCTTTCTGACTTCCGCTCCAGCTTCTGCTGCTGCTTTTGCTCCTACCCCGCCCCAGGGCTGCCCCTGCTCCTCCTCTGGCTCAACTTTCCCACTACCTGCTCTCAGACTGCTAAGGGATCTGACCCCAGCCATGCCAACCCTCAAACCATTCTCCCCTTGAGAGAGGTAGCCCAGGTGGATGGACTGGTAAAACTTCATGTCCCATTCTCTCTTTCAGAACTCTCTCAGATAGTACAAAAACTGGGTTCCTATACCTCTAATTCTACTTCCTTTATTAGACAGTTTCAATATATTACTCAATCTTATAGTTTCACCTTTCATGATGTATATATGACACTTTCTAATAACCTACTTCCTGAGGAGCTCAGGCACAGTTTGGGAACAGGCAAGAACACATGCAGATGAGACACACCAGATTAACCCGTCCACCCACCATGAGCTGAAGCGGTTCCCGACAGGGACCTACATTGGGATTATAATACCCAATATAATACCCTCTGTAAGGCTGCCCTAAAGCCAGTAAACTATGAAAAGTTAAAAACTATAATTCAAGATAAGGATGAAAATCCATCTAATTTCATAGGACGGCTTACAAAGGCCCTTCTTCAATGTATCAGCTTAGACCCTGAAAAGTCTGGAGGGCAGGCAGTTACTTATGAACTACTTTGTCTCACAGAGTTTCCCTGACATTAGGGCTAAGCTTAAACGTTTGGAGAGAGGCCCCTTGACCTCACAGGCTGAACTGTTAGCAGTGGCATTTAAGGTATAGTGTGGGAGAGATGAGAAGGCCCAAAAACAGAAATGCCAGATGCTGGCACATGCTGTCTGAATGGCTCCCCAAAGGCCACCAGGCCCCTGCTTCAAGTGTGGGCAAGAAAGTCACTGGGCTCCAGCTTGCACTGCTCTCAACCTGGCCCCCTGCAGGCCACCACCAGGGCCTTGTGCAAGGTGCCACCTAGAAGGGCATTGGTCCATTGACTGCTCTCATGTATTTGGTGGCATGGGGCCATCAAATCAGGATCACCCCCTGGTTGACCTCCTGGGCTTGGCTTTGGTTGAGGATGAATGAAGCTGCCTGGTTCCCAGCCCAACCATGCCCATCTCACACCAGGAACCCAGGGTAATCACAACAGTAGCTGGATGGCCCATCTCTTTCCTTATGGACACTGGAGCCACTTACTCAATCCTGAGGGAGTTTGGGGGCCTGACTACTCCTTCTTACCTCCCTATTTTTGGGGTAGGAGGGCAGCCTTACCTACCTCACCAGACCCCACCACTTAATTGTATTTTCAGGGACATTGCTCTTACACACACATTTTTAGTGGTGCCAACCTGTCCTGTACCTCTAATGGGAAGAGATTTCTTAGCCAAACTGGGAGCGTCTTTTTCATTTGCTCCCCACATTCACCTCACTCCAGACTCACCAGCAGCTCCTTTCTTCCTCCTCCTAGCTATCCACTCTAACTCTAACAGTTCATTTCCCTTGACAGCCTCTCAGGTGGACCCCAAAGTCTGGGACACACAGAACCCTTCTATCGCTAGGCACCACCGCCCTATCATTATCAAGTTGCAGGACTCTAACAGGTATATTACCAAAGTTCAATATCCTCTCTCACTCCAGAGCTAAAGAGGACTTAAGTCTTTCATTTCTGACCTTCTCAGAAAAAAGCTGCTCTGCCAACCTCTTCTCCTTTTAACATCCCTATACTTGCAGTTAAAAAGTCTAATGGGACCTCACTGTTCTGAAGTTGGTGGCAGGTCAGTGGATCCTGGTGTCCTCTGGAACTTAAGAGAGCAGGGCCCTGTCTGTGTGACTGTGTATGAAGAGAGATTTTTCTGGAATGGAGGTGAAGTGAAAGGACTTCAGATGGGAAAGGTGAATCCAGTGAGGAAAGCCCTTGAACTTAGCAGCTGTTGGAGTTACAAGAATTACCTTAAAGGGTCCCTGCCATTTTGGAGAAAGGGGTGAGGGTGGGCAGGAACTATCACATGACTGAGGTAAGGAATGGCCTGCGAATTTCCACAGAACCGACCTGAGATGACGGAGTAGAATTAACAGGCTGTCTGGAAGAGATGAGGATCTGGGTAGGAGACCCAGTGGGTTTGCCCGGTTTGTGTCTTTTCCTTGCGGGCATCCCTCAGGGTAAGTGTGCCGCAAAAAACAACAAGCCCACTTCTAGACAAAGAACTACAGACAACTAATGACTACTGTAGTGGGAGAAACAACCTTCCCTGAGGATGAGCCCCTAATAAGTTATCCAATACCAAGTGGTCTGCCCTGAAATCATTTATATGAGATTAACATGAAATGGACTTAGCAGGTTACTATGTATTTATACACATATATAATAATCAAAAAAAGAGGTCATTAATTTGAAAGGGAGTGAGGAGAGAGAACTAGGAGGTATTGAAATGAGGAAAGGGAAGAGAGAATATGATGTAATTATATTTTTATTTTAGAAGATATAAATTTATAAAAAACAAAAATAATAAAAAATAAATCTTAAACATGAAAAGAAAGAACCAGGTTTCCACTTGTTCCACAGCTTCACCAAAACTTTACATCTTATCTTTTTTATTTTAAACCTTCTGTTGAGTGTACAGGTAGGCTTCATTGTGGTTTTAATTGTATTTCCATAAGGACTAAAGATACTGACTTCCCTTTCAGGGACTTACCATGGTCCATGTATCTTTTTTTTTTTTTTTGGTGAAGTACTTATTCAAGTATCACCCCCAACCACCACCACTAAATGAGCAGTGCCTGTATTTACTGGTGGTAGCCTTGCTCACTTGAGTGTTCTGTTGTGCCAGTGACTTAGCCCTCCACACACAAAACCAGCCTTTTGTGACCCACTCTTACCTTGCATTTGTGAACATCACATCACACAGCATCATAACAAATGACCTAGATAATTCATGTACAAAGCTAGATGTCAGTGGTGGGGAAAGTATGACAAAGCCAAACCTCTTACATCACATCAGCTAGGAAGCAGAAAAGAAAATCAGGCAACCAGGCAGCACAGTCCCCTCCCAGTGGACCCCACCTCCTAATGGTCCCACTATATCCCCACAGAGCAATCCTAGGAAACTTGCCCCACTCATTAACTCTGTGGAACTTTCCACCACCAAATCACAGCAGTGTGGAGTCTGATTTCTGGTAGGTTTTCCTCAGCAACCCTGCTCTTCCCATCAGTCTCCATCAGCCCTTTCACTGCCTGCTCCTTTTGGGGGTCTCTCTCATGTCCCTTGCTGCAGTCACAGTCAGCTGCTGCTTAAGACCTGGTATGAGGTTTGTGCTGCAGTAGACAAAGCTTGTCGATTGTTTTTCTCTAGCCTGTGTTAGGATGGAAACATGGGTACAGCTTTGCCAACATGCTTGCCTCTACTCCCGTCAGGAAGTGAGTGAGCTAATTCAGAATGCCTTATTAAAGTAGCAGAATTTCCCTACCTACTGAAATATGAAAACAATGGCCATCATGATCACTTTGCTCTAGCCTTGAGTTCATAGGAGATACTTTGAGAAGGTACTAGGTGTGTTTGATTTGTCTTAGGTCCCAAATGGGTATGTAATGTTTTATTAAGGAAAATATGGTATTTTCTAGCTGAATGTATTACAAAGTTATATTGAAGTGATGGAAATTCATTCAAAATTCTTTAAAATACTCTACTAGATCTTGTAAATGTCTTCTAGATTTCATGTTAAGTTGTAGGATTTGTTCTAACACTGACAGGAAACTGTGCTCTATTGCCCTTCAAGTATTTTATCTATAAAATAAATCATAATTATAACCCTTATCCTGTAGGCTGTCGGTGTTGTCTTGAAGTCCAAATAAAATTCAAGATAAAAAGTGTTGTTTGTGAATTGAGAACTACTACATAGAATAGTGCTGAACATTTGTGATACTAGTAAGCATTAGCCAGGTTAATTAATACCTGAAATGAATAGACAAATAGATGATAGATACGGAAATGGTTATGTATATTATTGATAAATCAGGATAAAGGAAAGATGATAGATAGATAGATAGATAGATAGATGATAGATTTAAACCTTACATTTCCTATTGTTGAGTAGTCCTGGTTTTCAGTGCTTGAAATTTCCCTTGACTCAGTAAGTGTTTAATCCCTAGGTTTATAATGAACATATAAATACTATTGTTGCAATTAAACTATTTTATTATAATTTTCTTTATGAGTTTCGGGAGGGTAAGTAGAAATTTTAAACAATCCAATGAATCAGCTTTTCAACAAGATTGTTTATTAACAAGGAAAATGATGGAGTGGTAACAGCGATGGAAGTCAATGCCTATATGTTACACCTACCCTGTTCCCCTCAGTAAACACTTGAGTGCTGCTTTTTCTTAGTAGACATACGTGTTACTATATAGAAAATGAAGCCTCTCTCTTACTGCTGCTGCAGTTGTCGTGGTCTTGTGTCTCACTCTAAGGAGAATCACTTCATTCTTAAGCATCTAAACCACAATCCACACTGCTGGCGCTTGCCCGGCAGCACTCTAACACACAGTTCACTTATGTTCAAGTAAAACTATTAAAGATCCAAGTCTCTCATAACAATATGTTTCTCCTTTGGCCCCCTTCTTGCACCATCTACCATCCTTTCTACCAGTCTTCCCTGGAAAGCTGTCCTCATCTGTGACCTTCACTTTCAGACTCCCATTCCCTGGATCTTCCCTATGTCTCCATCTCGTTCCTACTTGGACTCCCAAAAATCACGTGATACCTGAAATGACTTCCTTCCTAATAAGATGGCAGGTACCTGCTTGCCTTTAACATGTAACTCAATAGCCTTCTTCTTCATTAAGAAGTTACAAACAGTTCCAAATGTATAAGAATAAAGATGAGCATCTTTATATTTTTCATATAAAAATATTTTCTAATACTATTTTTAAAACAGCATATTTAATTTTGCCAGTGTTTAGTTTCAAATAAGGTTGCGTATAACATTTAGCATTTAAATACACAGAAATAATCAATTAGAAATATCAGTTTGTTCAATCATTTCTGAGTATCAATCTAGCCAATTTTTTTGTTTGTTTGTTTTTCGAGACAGGATTTCTCTATGTAGTTTTGGTGCCTGTCCTAGATCTCGCTCTGTAGATGAGCCTAGCCTTGAATTCACAGAGATCCACCTGGCTCTGCCTCCTGAGAGCTGGGATTAAAGACATGTGTCACCACCACCTGGCTACCAAATGTTTTTAAATGTTCTAGAGTTCACACCCTTTGACCCAAAGCCCCTCCTCACAGGTTTCTGTCTTCTTAGAGTTCATATTCTTTGACCCAGGGGCCCTCATCATGAGTTTCTCTGTCTTCAGCCATTGGAAGAGTGTGCACAAATGAACACACACAGACAACAAATCCCACCATGCCAAGTAGCCCATATTATTTGAACCAGCAGACTCACTAATAATAGATGATCAAATAAATTTTATCCCATCTACTAAAAGGAATACTATGTGGCCATGGGAAAAGATTACAATGATCTACATTTAACATCATGGAGAGATATTCACCTATATTATCAAGTTCACCTATGTTAGTGAAGTTATAGAGTTTTAGGGATAAAACAATTCTAATCTTTACAAATATATATCATGCATAAAATTATTTTAATAATTATATATAAACTGTCCATATGGTTATCTGTAAATGGTGGACTTAAGGGTGACCTTTATTTTACTCATCTGTATTTTCTTTTTTTATTTATTTATTACTCATGTATTTGTGTGAATGTGTATGCATGCTCACATGTGTGTGGTTATGCATGTGCATTCAGAGGTTCAAAGTTGACACTTAATGTCTTCCTCAATCACTCTCCATTTTATTTGTTGATGTTAAATCAAGACCCCACCCCAGCCTGCTCTGAGGATCCCGTCTCTACCTTCTGAGAGCTAGAATTACAGGTGGCCACCACATCTGCTTGCTATTCGTGTGGGTGCTCGGGGTCTGAACTCCAGTTCTCATGCTTGTATGGAAAGTGCTTTACCCACTGAGCCATCTCTCTAGCCCCTCTAACTTTTTAGTAAGCATTCACTTTATTTTTTTTGTGGAAACAACCATCTATGAAGCACTTTCCTCCTCAAGATGACATGGAGGGAAGAGTCACCTTCATGTTCAACTCAGAGGTACCAAAAATTTACATTCAGTCAGGGAGGTTTTCCCAGATTTATAAACCTCTTTTGTTATTAAAAGCCTATGAATGAACTATATTGGCTCAGACTGCCTGCTTCCCAGGATGCTCCAATGAGCACCCTTCCACAATCACTTATCCTTAGCTGTAGATGGTCCAGTTGGAAAATGTTCTGCTATCTCTATGGTTTTTCTAAACGTTGCCTGTTCCCTATGAATTATGATTTAAAATCAGTTTTATTGTTATTTGTTTGTTTCATAAATTGATATCTTGACATTCCCTCAATCTGCACCAGCTTCTTTAGAACAAATCAAATTTGGTAAAGAAATAATTTTTTTTGTTTTGTTTTTTCAAGACAGGGTTTCTCTGTGTAGCTTTGCACCTTTCCTGGAACTCGCTTTAGAGACCAGGCTGGCCTTGAACTCACAGAGATCCGCCTGCCTCTTCCTCCCAGGTGCTGGGATTAAAGGCATGCGCCGCCGCCGCTGCCGCCGCCGCCACCACCACCACCACCCGGCACGAGAAATAAATATTTCTTAATTCACAGTTTTAATTCTTGAGATAGTCTATTTTTTTTCATCACAATGATGTTTCTTTTCTTACTTTTTAATACTCACTCCACCTGCTCACCTTAGGGTACCCCCTCCTCCTTGCAATAATGTATTACTCCTAAGAAGCAATAATTACTTATATAGCTTGCCTCTAGGATCAAAACCTTGCTCTGACATTCACTAGCTCTATGAATTTGAGGAAGTTACTCAACCTCTCTGAAGTTAAGTTTCCTGATCTACAATTTGCAAACTGCACCTACCTTACATACTGGCATTAGTCACTTAGTACCTTGTTTGTGGCAGTGAGGATATTATATATATTACTATTTTTAGGAACTTCCCTTCTGAAGAAAGAATGTACCCTACTTTGTCATACCCTCATTCCATTTACATTAATCGCTATATCGATTAGAAGCAGTGAGTGGAGCTGTGGCATTGGTTAAGGCCAAAAGAAAGGAGTGTCTGTTGGAGGCTACCTCCCTGTGAGCACCTTCCGTAGGGCACCCTGCACATCGGGGTTCCGAAGGCTGTAGATGAGCGGGTTCAGCATAGGACTGATGACAGTGTTGAGGATGCCAATGCCCTTGTCCTTGTCTGAGGCCTCCACTGAACCCAGCCTCATGTAGCTGAAGACACCTGTCCCATAGAAGATGCCCACCACAGTGAGATGGGAGCTGCATGTGGAGAAGGCTTTCTTCCTGCCCTCAGCAGACCGGATACGAAGAACTGCAGCTGCCACATGGCCATATGACACTGTGATGAGGACCAAGGGGACCACACCCATGAAGGCTGCTGCTACAAAGAGCAGCTGCTCGTTGAGATGGATGCTGGAGCAGGACAGCTGGAAGAGCTGAGGGAGGTCACAGTAGAAGTGATTGATTGTGTTGGGGCCACAGAATTTAAGAGTAGACAAGGCAACAGTTTGAGTCAATGCATTGCTAAAGGAAAATACACATGACAGGCACACTGAGACCTTCTGAATGCTCCAGCTCATACGAGTGCTGTAGGTGAGGGGGTGGCAGATGGCCACATAGCGGTCATAGGCCATGACAGTCAGCAGGAAGCAGTCTGTCCCAGCCAGAAGGTGGAAGAAGAAAAGCTGTGAGAGGCACGCCCCATAGGAAATGTGTCTGTCATTGGACAGGAAATGCTTCAACATGGCAGGAACAGTGACACTGATGCATCCAACATCCAACACAGATAAGTTCCCCAGGAAGAAGTACATGGGGGTGTGGAGCTTGGGTTCAATAAAGATAGCAGCCAGGATGCTGGCATTACCACCGACAGTAGCCACATAAGCAAGAAGGAAGATGACAAAGAGGATGGGCCACAGAGTGGGAGTCTCTGTGAGACCCAGCAGAACAAATGTGGTCACACAGGAATCATTTCCTGAGGCTCCCAGATCCATGACTCTCTTCCCCCAGTTATCAGCTGAATGAAGTTCAAAGGCGATAAAAGGACAGTGGCTTTTTGGTAATAACCAACAAGCATTGTGATATCCAGGTGCAGCCAGGATGCAAGGACACAGCAGACACAAGGGGAAGAAAGTTAAAGACAGAGACGTAAGGGATAAATGCGTGATGCACTCAACACTTACTGGTAAAAAGCAAGAGCATCAGGCAGACTCAGAGATGCACACTGAAATAATAAAGGGGAGGAATGGGATATTTGAAAGTTAGAGGGATAGATTATTTACCTGAGGCCAAAGTTCTATAAATGAAACTAGTCTTCAGATGTTGGCCTGAACAGTTTGGCTACACAAGATCCTGGAGCACGAAAGGGAAGCTTCCAGAAAAGAGGAGGCATGGTCCTCTTCCCAAAACTGTAGCCTGTACATGTCATCTTACAGTGGCCCTCAGTATCTTATGCAGATTGGTTCCATAGCTTCTCTGATACCCAAATCTGAGGGTGCTCATGTCTCTTATGTAAGATGGAATAGCATTTGCATATAGCCTCTGCACATCCTCCCAAATACTGTAAGTCATTTCTAGATGACATCCAACACCCTCACCCTGTGTCCATGCCACCTGAGTTTTTCTTATCTTATATTGTTTAAGATGCTGATACGGGGGGATGACACCTGTACTTATCAGAACAGACATAATTTTTCTACATACTCTTGATATGTGGCTGAATCCACAGATGTGGAACTTGCAGGCAGATGACTAGTTGTAATGGGATGTTAGTAATAACAAGATACCCAGGCCCTCCAATTTTACCGCCAAAAAAGCTGTTTTCCTTCTTCCTCCTGAGTTAATTTTCACACCATCTAACCTGCATGCTATCACAAGGCCACAGCTTGCTATAGAGCCATGGAACCATAGATGGTTCCCACACATACTGTCACATACACGGTACTCCCTGAGCCTCACAATGTCACATAGTGATCTGCCTCATTGAAGTGAAGATATTCATCACTCACGTGGGTCCAGACAGACAGAAAGACTGGAGCTGGAGTTTCTCAAAGACAAATGTCATGATCAGAGGAAGATGCTTCCTGATGAACAAGATCCTCAGGTCCCAGTAGGCCAACCACTATTAGAGGTGCTGGCCTTTTTTGCACGAGCTTGATCAGACCACTACCTCCAAGTCAGTATCTCTAAAGCTCACATACCCATCATTCCTCTCCATCAACTACCTAATGAACTGCTTTTGAAATAGTCTGGTTATCCTGGCAGGTAGTGTCTCCTGTATCCTTTATCCCCTCTCAGTCAGGTACCTGAGCTTCCTAGGGGCCACCTTGGAAAAGAGAGATGTCAGTCTAAAGCCCAAGAGTGAAATCACTTGTACGGAAGCCCGGTTGTGAGCAAGCAGTGAGAGCTCTTGGAATGGCACTCACCCAGTGACAGGGACAGGCACTTCTCAGGCAGAGAGGAAACCGAATAATCTCCACAGCTGGAAGTTTATCAAAGACAGAGAAACAAAGAGACAAACAGCTTGGCTGACATCATCTTCCCAATGGGCTTGCTCTTCTCCATCTTCTCTCCGTGGAGGCCTCTGAGATTAGAACATTCCAGGGGGAGTCAGGGCACGATGAGCACCTGCCTTCCCAAGACAAGAGCCTCTCCAGATCTTTGGAAATGCTTTAGACTTTCTCCGTGTTTCAAGCATGATCTTCATGGGGGTGACCAAGTTCACACATTTATTTAACAAATGTGCTTGTAAACTCACTTTTGCTACAGTTGAGATGGCTCTTAAAAAGTCTTTATAGTATGCATTAATTGAACATGTTAATGAGGCCTGGTGCAATATTTCCAGCATGCACTGGTCAAATTCTGCCTTACCATACACACTCACACACACACACACACACACACACACACACACACACATACACGCGCACGCACATGCTGAATGAATTAAGAAACAAAGTTCTAAGTGGCCTAAGGTGACCTGTGAAGATGGTTCACTACTCTCTTGACCCAGAAAACCCTACAATATCATGCACATCAAGAGGTCAAATCTTCATGCTCATTGAAGAACACCCATGAAGCTCCATAGGCCATCAAGGGTATACTTATCTGAAAAGCCACCAAGTATCTGAAAGATGTCACTTTAAAGAAGCAATGTGTTGCCATTCCAGCAGTATAATGGTGGACTCAGTAGGTGTGACCAAGCCACACAGTGGGGCTGGGTATAGAGTCTGTGGCCAAAAGAAAATAAAAAGCTGCTGAATTTTTGTTGCACATTTTTAAAAAGCTGAACTGAAGGGTTTAGATGTAGATTCTCTAGTCATTGAACATATTCAGGTGAACAAAGCATCTATGATGTGCCAAAAAACTTACAGAACTCATTGCTGGATAAACCCATACATGAGCTCCCCCTGCCACATGAGATTGTCCTCATTAAAGAGGAACAAACTGTTCCAAAGCTAGACGAACTTGAAGAAACAAAAACTTATGGCATGGGAAAATATTCAGCATAAAATAAATGCTAATAAAAGGTTTAAAAAAGAAAGAAAGAAAGAAAGAAAAAGGAAAAAATTATCTATATATTGTCTATCAAATGTGGTGGTATTGTGTTCCCCAAAATATTGTGCACCCTAATAAACTTATCTGGGGTCAGAGACAGAACAGCCACAATATTAAACATAGAGGTTAGGCAGTGGTAGCACACGCCTTTAATCCTAGCATTCCAGAGGCAGAAATCCCTCTGGATCTCTGTGAGTTCCAGGCCACATTGGAAACAGCCAGTCGTGGTGACACTCACCTTTAATCCCAAGAAATGAGCTTTTAATCCCAGGGAGTGATGGCAAAAACAGAAAGATATATATAAGGTGTGAAGACCAGAAACTAGAAGCATTTGGCTGGTTAAGCTTTTAGGCTTCTAGCAGCAGTTCAGCTGAGATCCATTCGATATGAGGACTCAGAGGTTTCCAGTCTGAGGAAACAGGATCAGCTGAGTAACTGGCAAGGTGAGGTAGCTGTGGCTTGTTCTGTTTCTCTGATCTTCCAGCATTCACCCCAATAACTGGCCTCAGGTTTGATTTTTATTAATAAGACCATCTAAGATTCATGCTACAATCAAACACAGTTCTTAACTGTTCCTTGCTCCTTAAAAAAGTTTTCCCACTGGTTTAAAACTGTCATGGGCTAAGAATGAGTTAGCAGAGGGTGAGTTGAAATTCCTGTTGGCATCTATCCTTCTAAGAAAACAACTAGAGTCCACCACTTGACTTTCTTCTCTTCTTTACATAACAAAAGCTGTGTCTGTCCCCTGGAATGCATTTCTCACATGCTTATAGCCCAGGACACTCCATCTTTAAAGACCAATTGCAGGTCTTCTCTCTCCCAACAAATGGGCCATAGATCCCTGTGGCTGAGCCAGGTTCACTCCTCCTTTCTGACATAACAATTTAAAAGCAATGCATGCTGCTCATGGACTGTTAATTTCTTTCCTTACTGGTCACTTGCTAACCCCAGCACCTAGTTGATTATGGTATGTTTCTACTTGAACATCCCACAAGATCCTCAAGAACTACAGAGCATAATTTCTCTAAGAGAGGGGGGAAGACAGAGACAGAGAGAGTGAGAGACAGACAGAGAGAGAGAGAGTCCCATGGCTTATGGTAAATAAACATTTTCTTACAAAAAAAAAAACATTAACTTAGTTCAACCAATTATACTATGTTTCCATTGATATATAAAATGTTAAGATATAGCAAATTAAATGCTCTAAAATGCCCTATAATATACTCAAATTCTTAGTAACTCAAAGTAACTTAAATTCTATTTACAATGATTACAGACCCAGGAAGACAAATAGGATCAATTCCCTATCCAGCCTTCATCAGAGAGGCTTCTCTGGCAGCAGATGGGAATGAATACAGAGACCCAAAGCCAGACATTATGCAAAGAGAGAGTAAAACTGGGGGTCTCCATCAGATTCCTCAACTCAACAGTTCAGGGAATCCTGCAAAAGAGGGGGTGGAAAGACTCTAAGAGTCAGAGGGGATGGAGGACACCAGGATAACATAGCCCTGTGAATCAATGAAGCAAGGTACATATGAGCTCACAGAGACTGAAGCAACAGGCACATGATCTACATGGGTCTACACCAGGTCCTTTGCTTATATACTATAGCTATGAGAACAAGTGGGTCTCTGACTCTATTGCCTGCTCTTGGCACTCTTTTCCTCCTGTTGGGCTGCTGTGTCCAACTTTAATATGTAAGTTTTTGCTTCATCTTATTATATTTTATTTTTGTCATGTTTGGTTTCTATCTCTTAGAATCCTGTTCTTTTCTAATGAAAGACAGAAATAGAGTGGATCCAGAGGGGTGGTGGGTGAGGTGGGGAGAAACTGGGAGGAATAAAGGGAGGGGAAACTATAATCAGGATAGATTGTATAAGAAAAGAATCTATTTTCAATTAAAAATATTAAGAGATAACAAATTAAATGCTTTAAAATGCCCTATAACACACTCAAATACTTAAAAACTCAAAGTAAATTAAATTCTACTGACAATGATTAGAGATACCCAAAGATTTGGTTTGGTGAACTCCTATTATCCAAACTATACAAAACACATGAATCTCTAATAATATCAATACTCATTATGTTTTATACTTTAAGAGCTGATATTTCTTGATCAAATAAATAAAAATGGTGTCTTATAATACAATTAGTTAAAGAAGATATTTCATTTTGTATAAAAATACTACTATCACTCCTACTAGAGTCTCATTTCCCTTTCCAAACATCAGAATGAAAAATAAGGTCCATTAGACCTACAAAATTCTGATTTCATTTTATAAGTCCCTTTATTTATTTATTTTTTAAATTATATTTGTGTTTTAATTTTACATACCAGCCATGGGTTCCCCCATCCTCCCCCATCCCCCCTGCCTTCCCCTCATCCCCTCCCCTCCATTCCCATCTCCTCCAGGGGCCAAGACTCCCCTGGGGATTCAATTCAACCTGGTGGATTCAGTACAGGCAGGTCCAGTACCCTCCTTCCAGGCTGAGCAAAGTGTCCCTGCCTAAGCCCAAGGTTCCAAACAGCCAGCTCATTCACTAAGGACAGGTCCTGGTCCCACAGTCTGGATGCCTCCCAAACAGTTCAAGCTATTCAATTGGCTCACTTATCCAGAGGGCCTGATCCAGTTGGGGGCTCCATAGCTTTTGGTTCATAATTCATGTGTTTCCATTAGTTTGGCTATTTGTCCCTGTGCTTTTTCCAATCTTGATTTCTTAAATAATAAAAATAAAAAATTAGCTATATCCAATGATTCCCTGCATCCTGTCTATCTATACTATATAGAGGGGTGCTAAAATTGAGCATCACTGGATGGAACATACAATGGCAATCTTATCAGTAGATAGGGCTGGACCTCTTTCCCTGACATGTTCAAATATTGCTCTTTATAGTAATAGGAAAGGATGTGGGATAGGAGTATGGAATCAATTGCAGATAAGTCATGGTTTCCTTGATGAGGAAGTAACCGTCAGAACAGAGAGCCTCCATTGGAGCTCAGCCACTGTCCCACTGTTCTTCCACTGAGCTGCTGCCCAGCTCAGTGCCTTGTACACTACTAAGATGGAAGAGGCAGCCAGTGTCCTGAGCTCCTTAACCTCCAATACAGATGATCCTCCTCACCTTGCTTAAGCACCTCTGCATTAGTCATCTAACAATTGTTAACTAAGTCAGAAATAATATTCCCATGGGAGTTTCAATTTGCTATTTGAACCAGTTAACAGTTCTTACTTTGGAGCTTCAGTGTCCAGTCCACAATCCTATGACCAGTTTCAGGCCATGCACCTGTGAACTGCAAACCGCTGAGCTCTGGACTTTCCTGGAAAATGGCATAAAGTAGTCTAGCCAATATGATTACTCCCTGCCTCTTCAGTAGGGTCAGTGAAATGGATGCTTCTGATGAATTCCCCCACTGCCCAGCCTTTGACTAGCCTTTCAGCATTTCTATGTCCAGATGATGCCCTAGTTTCAGATGGAAGTAGTTGCAGAAGAGAGTATAGTGTCCTTTACCCCTCCCCCAACAGGCTGAAATGCTAAATCAAAAGGAAACTCCCTGGCATAGGGGATGAAATAGCTACCTATAATGCCAATTGGTAAACTAGAAAAATGGGCCCAGACTTATCAGCAGGTAGATTCATTAACTGAAATAGTTCTACAATATGATAGGAAACTTGACCTGCTTTATATATATGGATTTAAGAGAAAATAATTATTTCTATACAAATCATTTGGAGTTATAAGCTGGCTGTACTCAAAAAGTATTACAAAAAGGGAACCTGAAATGAGATAAATGACTGGTACCCCATCCATTTCAAGACTCCTTCTAGATAGTAACTCTGATGTCAGCCATCACAGGGTCTTTGGCCAATGTGCTTCTGCTAATTACTGTTGGCTCTTATATCTTGATGCCTCAACTAGATGGTAATTCCTATCTGGATACCATTAAACTGATAGTTATTAGATCCCATCACAATATTAAGTATTTGACCCAGGAAACAAGTCAAGGGAGGAATGTAAGACCAAAAGTCAACCTGTAAGCCCTTCCTGCTCAAGGACCAGGTAACTTCCTAGAATTCTGAGAGTTGTAGTTCTTGGTAAATAATAAGGCCACATGGGGAAATACAGTGGCTGAATGGTTTTTTCCTTAAAAAGACCCTACAACATGTGCCTTGTCGTTACTCACTGGGAATTCCAGAGAGTGGTCCTGACCAAAGTCCATCCTGGTCAGTATTTAATTAAAGCTTGATTTAAATTTGGCTCAAAATTGTGGAATTGGTTTTTCTCTTGTGAATCTCAGGATTAAAAACCTCTAACTGGGCATCTCAAATGGTCATAATACAAATGTCTGTATTATGGCTGCTACCAAGATCTGAGCCCTGGATGAGACAACGCCTCCTGTCTTTGTTTCTAGCTGGTCCAGGCAGTCTTGCTGTGCCAATTACACCACAGTGTTCCCCATGAGGCAGTTCAAGAATGGTTCCTGAGAGGTGTCTGGGAGTGCTAGGGAGACTATTTGCTTGCCTTCAGTTATCTTTTCTCACTGTAGAAACTGTGGGCTCTAGAGACACCTCTCTTTATGTTGTTATGTCAACTCAAGAGAAGATGATGAAATGTGGGTGAAGGGAAACTTTTCTTGCTCTTATAATTATTTCATTTTGGTTTGCTTTGGTTCTGGTCCATGTAGGTGTTGCCAGTGAACTTAACAAAGAGATAAAAATGAAAACCCAGCGCAGATTGATTTTGTCAACCTGGATCAGACTTTGTATAGTCTAATAACAGGCAGTTTATTCCCAGTGTATTTAAGCCCAGTACAATTTGAAAAACAAAAAGTTTCCTGGTGTAATACAATCTACAGTGCACAAAGAACATAATTATATTGAAACTCAACTCAGGGGACATGTCATTCTCTCCAAGAAAGTGGGTTCTAGAGATAGGCTACTTGTTCTAACTTAAGGGACTAAGAGTTTGGCCTGGTCTCTGTCAAACAGATAGCTTAAAAGTCATTTTGGCTGTTAACCACCTCTGGTCCTGGTGGTGGGAGCTTAGGGGAGGCTCTCGATATTAGAGTCATTTAGATTACGAGCCACCTCCAGTCTTGGTAGTAAGAGTTTGATATGGCCTAGTCTAACAGATAACACAGATTACCAGGCTGTTAATCACTTCCAATTCTCAACTTTCTGAATAGAAGAACAGATTTTTCATCTTTCCCCTCGGAAAGACAATCCTGTATGCTTAACATTCCCCATTTCTCTGGAGATCTGTGGGCACAAGGACCTTCATGCTGTGAAGTACAGCCATACTTCTCTTCTTACAGAAAGTCCAGGATATAAGTATTGGCTCACTTGAATGATGCCCCTAAGTCCTACAGACATTCTTCACTCCCTTTCATTCTTTTACATTTCGTTCATCTAATAGTGTAGTTCTAAATGACCCACTTGCACGTAGGGGATTCTTCATTATGCTTGATCAGGTCTACTCTTGAAGCTCTTAATTGATTCATTTCATTTCAGTTATTGTGTGACTCAACTCCAATACTACTGTTCTTCTTTTACAGCTTCTGTTAGTTGAACTTCACATTTTATTTCTGTATCGGTTTCTTGGTTTTGTTTAGTTGTTTATCCGTGCCCTTGTGTAGGTCACTGAACCTCTTGAAGATGACTATTCTCCCGTTTCCTCAGGGATAGGACACTAGTCAGTGTGTGCCACTGTGACAAAATGTCTGAGGTAAATAACTTACAGGAAGAACATATTTATATTGACTCATGGTTTCAGGGGGTTGTTACAGAAGTTGTGGTCAGCACTAGGTGTTTCCAGGTCTTGGCTCCTTATTTAAAGAGCTCACACATATTGGCAGAAGCAGCAAAGTTATTCAAAGCAAAGTGATAGAACAGGCCGGACACACCATCCAGGTGACAGCAGGCCACCTGAGTGAGGGCATCAAGGGCTATTGTTTGGGGCTTCCTTTTACAAAATTTAAGAGGAGGAATTTTGTTGCTGAGAGACAGTGTTTGAAAAATTCTTTTATTTTCTTTTTGAGATAATAATACAATCACACCACTTCTCCCTCCTGTTTCTTCCTCAAAATGCTCCCAAATACTCTTCCTTTGCTCTTTAGATTGCCATACTTAGATTATGTCAGCCTTGACTCATTGCATGTGTTCCTTCTTGTCTTAATCAGTTGTGCATGGACATAAGATGGGAAATAGAGGATTCTCCTTAAATGTTCCCTTTGAGGACACACTTTGACTAATTGTGCACGCACCCAAAACCAGTTTAGGTCAGATCAGCCCATGGCTCTTGGTTCTTAGACAGTGTTCTAGGAAGGGTTTGAATGCCCATTGTCAGGAGACTGTTAAGGGGAGTGACTTGTTCCCATCCTTAAAGCAGGTGCAGGTGCAGTTCAAAGCAGTTGGGCTCCTACACTGCTAACAGGTTGCTAGGTGCTCAGAGAGATATGTGCATAGCCCAAGCTAAGTAGTATCCCAGGTTTCTAAACAGTGCAGGTGCTTACCTGCCCCAGACTCAGCCCCTGGTCACTTGGCCCAGTTGCTTAAGTAGAAGAGGAGACAGGAGTAAACTGCTCAGCTCAGAGTGTCTTCAAAGCAGGGGAGCCTGGTTTTGTAACAAAGTCTTTCCTCATTGGCATCATGAATGGGTGAATCTACTCCTGAGAGCAGCATCCTCCTGACCCTGCTACCTCCCTCAGGCTGAACACTGCTGAACTGGAGACCAAGTCTTTAGCATGTGGTCTTCTGAGGGGACATTTAAGGGATAAACAAGCATAAAGATGATTACTGAAACTTCATTTAATTCTGTTGCCATATTTCCTTGGTTTTTTGAGATCCCTATGGCATCACTTTGGTGAATGTAATATAAAGAAGGAATCATTTCTCTTTGTCTTTATAGATTGACTTCAGGGAGCCTGCCCCAGTAGTTGACAGGTTCCAGAGAGGAGGCAAGGGGTAGGCAAAGGAAGAATCAACCCAGGCCATGGTAGTACAATCTTGTAACCTTATTTACTAGCAGCCAGAATGCTTTTTTATTCATACAGAATTCACTAATAAATGGATTCATGTTGTTTCAAAACATAGATCATACCATTTTTGTTCTTGGACATGTGTTATACTTTTTCTCTTGTACATCTGGGGTCATACATTGAGTCATCATTGATAAACTGTGACAGCACAGCGTTAACTTTTACAATCATTTTTTCTCAAGTTTAGTCATCATTGATAAAGAGACTTATCTTTTATAATAAGTTTTAATCATCAACCCCATAACCCAAATTTTAAGAATCTAGAGGCATAAGACACCCCGTACTCAGGCTGCTAGCTTTGTGTCTTCAAGAATGCTAGACAGAAAGAAAATCTCCAAGCCAGCACAGGCAGAATGCCATGCCCCGAGCAGTGTATTATTAACTCTTTTTTTTTTTTTTTTTTTTTTGGTTTTTCGAGACAGGGTTTCTCTGTGTAGCTTTGCGCCTTTCCTGGAACTCACTTGGTAGCCCAGGCTGGCCTCAAACTCACAGAGATCCACCTGGCTCTGCCTCCCAAGTGCTGGGATTAACGGCGTGCAGCAGCTGCTGCAGCTGCCGCCGCCGCCACCACCACCACCACCACCACCACCACCGGCATATTATTAACTCTTAATGGTCAGAGTGCCCAAGAAAAATATTCAGGCCAAAGCTGCTGCAGTTATTATTCAATTTTCAGCATATAACAATATTGATATTTTATATCTTTATGGAACTTGTTTATCTGTCTAATCCTGGCATTTTTTGTTCCTTGATCATATGACACCACAATGGCTCCCGATGAGCTAGCTTTTCTAAGGGAGGTCCTGACAGCAAATTCTTTGGTCATCTTTCTACATCACTCTTTGCCCATCAATATAAGAACCTGTGTAAGGCAGAGGTGACTTCAGCTAATCGAACTTTGTTGCGGTATATGCCACATAATGACCTGAATGTGTAGTGGGAAGAGGCTTGTAATCTGATCTGCAGCCAACTCACCTAACCCACAGCATCTTGTTGACTGTTTACATTTACTTTGTTTTGATTACCTTGTTCCTGAGTGAGTACAGGGGCATATGTTTTAAGAATATCTCATAGCCTCATGAAGAGATCTCTAGCTTCTTTATGTGTGTCACAACTTCCAAGACATAAGGAAGACCTTCAAAGAGATAAGGATGTCTCCCTAAGAGCCAAAGGGGTAGTGTGTTTAACTTGAGCTTTATCCTCAGCTATAGCATCTTTCTTCCTTTTATTTATTTATTTATTTATTTATTTATTTATTTATTTATTTATTTTTAAAAGATTGATTTATTAATTTATATGTATGAATGCCTAGCCTACATGTGCCTGGATCCCACAAGGCCAAAGGAGGGTGTTGGAGTCCCTGAAACTGGAGTTGCAGATAGCTGTGAGCTGACATGCAGAACTCGAAACCAACTCCTCTGGAAGAACACCAAGTGCTGTTAACAGCTAAGTCATCTCTACAGCCCGAAAATTTTTATTTTAAACAGCATGGTAAAAATTGCATTTCAACTGATGAATTGGGTTTTATATGTAATTTTACCTATTTCTCACAAGTTGCTATGAACTCCACATCCATACTTGCAACCCAGTTTGAAGATCTCAAGTCAGCCAGTCAGTCTCAATAGAATCAATGACTCCCATATCAACTGAACTTTGCTCTCTACAGTCTGAAACCCAACTGGTTCTGTTGATTCATCTCTAAAGGATTTCTTCCAAATCACCATAGCTCAGTGTGACCAACCTTCTAATCAGTCACCATTTGCTATTTGTGCATTTAATGTATTCAAAACAACATGAGAGATGTCTCTACATCATAACTGGTTATATCTTGACAGGCTGAGAATGTGGTCCTATGGTCAGGCACATGAAAATTCAACCCTGCAATATTCTAGTACTGGTATTAGTGGGACCTTATTTATTGCCAAAACTGTTGAGATGCAACGGATGCAGGGATGTACTTACATGTCTTTCCAACATCACATAGGTTCATTCAGAGCTGGATCTGTGTCCAAACACTCCTGCTAACCCATAGGATGACACTTTGCACATATTGAAGGATATATGCATTCCACTTTATTTCTCTTTTCTCAAAACAACTCTCATGTTAACCTCTGAATCGGCTTCCTTAGAAGTCTTCCCAGAGCCCCATGCATGTCTTTGTTCCTCAGGCTGTAGATGAAAGGGTTCATCATGGGTGTCACCACTGCATACATCACTGTGGCTACTGAGTCTTTCATGGAGTAGGTGTGTAGGGGCTGCAGATACACCATACAAAGTGTCCCATAGAAGAGGGCCACTACAGCCAGATGGGACGCACAGGTGGAAAAGGCTTTGTACTTGCTAGAGGCGGAGGGAATTCTGATGATGGCTCTGGCAATCCAGATATAGGATATGATCATGAATCCAAAAGGAGCAAGGAATATGAAGCAGCCTGTGGCGATCAGCACCATGTGATTGATGTGTGTGTCGGAACATGCAAGCCTGAGCAGGACATACATTTCACAGAAGATGTAGTGGATTTTCCGAGATCCACAGAAGGTTACTTTGGTCATGAGGATGGTGTGGATGAGGCCATAGAGGACAGATAGGGCCCAGCACAAGATAAGGAGCAAGATGCAGAGCTTAGGGCTCATGGCTGTAGAGTAATGGAGGGGACGACAGATGGCCACATAACGGTCATATGCCATTACGGCCAAAATGAGGTTGTCCAAGGCTACCAAAGACACCAGGAAGTAGAGCTGAGTCAGACATCCTGTGTAGGAGATGGCTTTGTTCTGGGACTGAAGGTTCACCAGCATCTTGGGGATTGTGTTGGTGACGAAGAAGAGGTCAGTGAAGGAGAGGTTGGCCAGGAAGAAATACATAGGAGTATGCAGGTGGGAGTCGGAGCCGATGGCCAGGATGATGAGCACGTTCCCCACCACTGTGACCAGGTACATGGACAGAAAAGTCCAAAACAGGATGCGCTGATGCTCAGGAACCTCTGAGAGCCCCAGGAGTAGGAACTCAGAGTCTCTGCTCTGGTTGCCTCCATTCATTTCCCAATTTTCTGCAATGTGAGCACCAAGAAATGCTCTCCAAGTGTTCTTAATTAGATGGAGAAGGAGCATAAACAAAGCCAACTGCTTTCCTAGTATTAAAAGTAACTTAGAGCTAGGTGTAATCCACTTGCCCATAATCTTGGCTGCTCAAGAGGCTGCTGTGGATAATAACCTGAGCCTAGGAGGCTAAAGTCAGCTTTAACAACGTAACAAGGTTTTGCCAACCCCATCCCTAAAACTAAACTCCCACCTAGATTGAATCCAGTCCTTTGTGTGTGCTAGGCAAGTGTTTCCTGATGACCTACATTTCCAACTGTATAATCACACACACACACACACACACACACACACACACACACACACACACACACACACACAAAATGCAGAAAAGTGTACTGAGAGGGAAAATCTCCCCCAAATATCCCCAAGCAAACACAACTGCCTTAGTGTGTTCAGTGTTCACATTTTCATTTTTTATCCCATCATCCTTATTCACTTAATGTGCTGGGGAAACATTCCTTAAGTTAATATTATAAGTTAATGCCTTTTTTAAATATCAAGTAACTTAATTTTTATACCTCAAATCATTCATTCTGTCTTTCTTTCTTTCTTCTTCTTCTTCTTCTTTTTTTTTTTTTTTTTGGAGGCAGAATCTCACTATATAACACTGACTAGCCTGAAACTCATTTTACAGACCAGGCTGGTCTTGAACTCAGAGATCTGCCTGCTTTTGCCTCCTAAGTGCTGGTATTAAAAGTGTGAGCCACCACACCTGACCCTTTCTTATTCTTAAAAAAAACTATTTCTATCAGGTAGTATTTCTCCTTTATTTATTTTGATGATGTGCAGTCTTTCCTGTCCAAAAATTATCTCTTTTCTTATCTTCTCTTATCTTAGAACAAGTGTATTTCATTTTTTTCTGTATTTATTTATTCATTTATTTGTGTTTTGGCATTGGAGTTTTAGCCTAGCTCCTCATTCATGTATGCTAGACAAATGTTCTACCCTGAGATGTATCCCAAGCCTCTTTCCTTTATTGTGTATAATTCATACTATAACTATAATACCATTTAATTAGCATATAATTTTGGTGAGTCTAGCTTACCTGCTGTACAGAATTCATGGCAAATACTGATCTTTTCCTTGGAATAAAAAGACAGTTTAAACTACTCATTTGAATGGACTCAATAGTTTAAAACAAAAATATTCTAAGTAATTAGATTAATGTTGCTTTAATGCAAAAGTCTTTCTTTATGGAAAAGATAAAAATTAAACTACAAATGAATGATACCAATGGCAGGGATGTACTGCATCTGCCAAAGGGCCATCTCCATTCTCAATAAATCTAACCTCTGCATGAACAAGCAGGATCAATAAAGTTGAAAACAGATGGGAGTGTGCAATTGACTTCTGACAGGATGATGTGGAACACTGTTCAGGGAGATTGGTTAAAAAATGTAAATAAATGATGGAAAGAGCCTGGAAATGATCCTAAGCAGCTGTTTCAGTAGATAGACGGGAAATAAGGACGAAGATGAGAGTGTGGAAGAGCCATGGAAGAGAGTCCACTTGAGTTACAGCAACCTGGGATACACAGATCCTTCTCCCATAGCCTCAGTGTGTGTGTGTGTGTGTGTGTGTGTGTGTGTGTGTGTGTGTGTGTGTCTGTCTGTCTGTGTGTCTGTCTGTCTGTCTGTCTGTGTATGTCTGTGTGTCTGTGTATGTCTTTGTGTGGGTGTGTGTGGGTGTGTGTCTGTGTATGTCTGTGTGTCTGTGTATGTCTTTGTGTGGGTGTATGTCTGTGTATGTCTGTGTGTCTGTGTATGTCTCTGTGAGTGTCTGTGTGTCTGCGTCTGTGTGTGTCTGTATGTGTGTGTGTATGTCTCTGTGTGTGTCTGTATGTGTCTGTGTGTGTGTGTGTGTGTGTGTGTGTGTTTCTTCCCTCCCCTTCAGTTACCTCCAACTGGAGCTAAGCCTCAGTCTTGCAGTAGAAGAGAGGCAGCTGCCTTCTGTTATGTCCCCTGTGGGATGGAGGCTCTAGCTCAGTGTGGAGGGCTGAGGATTGAGGGGTCTGTCCAGGCTTGACTAGGCTTGAACTCCTGGTTTTGTAGAAGGAAGGAAAACTGACTGGGCCTAAGATTGCTGTCTCCGTATCCTCTATGCTTTGCCCTGGGGAGGTTCCCTAGGAGGGAAGACTGCTTCTTTCACAGCTGGTTCCAGTGCTTTATCTGGGAGACTTTTCCAAAAACAGACCCAAAATAGAGAGTCCTTGATCCCTTCCCAAAGGAACTAGCTTCATTTGCAATAGGACATGGAGACATTGAAACCCCATGGTGCCCAGAACAGTAGAGGATGTGGAGAAAGGCAGCTGCCAGGAGACTCACAGAGTTGTGATGACACAGTCCAGACTGCAAGAAGATAGAGAACAGAAGAGACCACGAAAATCTACCACAGCCGGGACAAGACCATCTATGGCAACAAACATCTCTTCAAGGGACTGAATTGGATGGGACTGGTTTGCTTTGCAGTGTCTAGAGGATTCTTTTAAAAAAAAACTAAAACAAACAAAAAAACCTGTCAGCTGCAATGAGTGGAGATTGATGATGAGTGTGGTCAGGGAAGGAGAATAAAGCCCTTCTGGTGTCACTAGTGTCCGTTCCTGGTAACTTTGGACATTAAACAAATAAGGAAATGACAATAACAAACCCAGAAGAGGAGACTGAGACCCTGAAGTACTACAGTGAGTTACTAAAATGTCCTCATTCCAACAGAAGTGAAGAGGTAGGAAGAAAAGCAGGCAAGGGCTGGGGATAGGAATCCACAGTGGGAGCAATGCTTGCCCAGCATATGGGACTCTCTGGATCTGATCTCCAGCCTGCCAAAACAAAGCAGTATGTGCGACCTGGCACTGAGGAGACAGAGCAATAGGTTCATTGCACTTTGAGACCTGTCTGGTTGACATAGCAAGTTCTAGACCAACTAGGGCTACGTAAAAAGATCATTTCTCAAAAAGCAAACCAACCAAACCAAAACACCTCTCTCCTGAAACAAAACCAAAAACCAGCAACAGAGACAGTCAACAAAACAAAGTTAACAAAACTAAACACAGAACCAGACCTAGTGGCTTGCTTAGTTCTCAATTGCAGCACTCAGAAGACAGAGAGTGTTTGAGTCCAGCTTGGTCTACATGGTGAGTTGCAGAGTTACACAGTGAGACCCTGATCCAAACAACAAACTAACAAGAGAGCAGACAAAAACAAAAGCCAAGATCAAACAAAAGCCAGAAGTATGTGGTATAGAGAAAAAAATCTCTTCAGAATTTACTGAAAAACAAAAACAAAATCAGAAACTGAGGGAGCGGAGGGAAAGGGTTAAACTCACTAAGGGAGCTTCCAGAGTAACACCACAGTTGCTGTTAAAGTCCCTAGTTTGTTAACACACAAATTGCCCCTTTCCATTTGGCTAGATGATGCTAAGTCACTCAGTTTGCAACAGACATTTCCTCTGTCCCATAGATGAGGGGGCAGAACTGTTTAGAAGGCCAATGGGTTTTTTCTGGATTTTCTCAACTCATAACTGGTGGGGCTAGAATTTGATGTGTGTCACCTCTGCCTCCGAATCCTCTACCCCAACTGATCCCTCATACATAAATCAGGGTAGTAGTGAGTACCTCACCTAGAGTTCTGGACAAAGAGCTGAGATGCCTGCCATACTTGACACATTTCTCCAACCCTAACACGATTATGAACTGGAGGGGCTTCTATGGAAAGGGCTAAGGGATATCTATTCTTAAACAGTTCAACACTCTGATATTTTCCACCCAATTTTTGTAGGGAACTCTGCAGTGGGCAGGAGAAAGGGAGAGCAAGAGGGTTTCCAGGGCCCTCTCCAGCTGAGGCTCTGCTGGCTCTGCTCCCTGCTTAGACAGAAGCAACCCCAGCTCATGCTGTGTCTTCACAGAAGGGCCTGGGATGCTGAAGTGGTGACCAGTCTGGGTCAGACCCTGAGTTACACCAGTGCAGGAGAGAGGAGTATGGGGGTGAACTCTCCTGAGCTTCCCCAGAACAGGAGAGATTGTTCAGGTCAGGAGGTAAGGAGTCAGAAGGAGGTGGGTACCCAAGCAAGTGCTGGTGCCAGCAGAGACCTGGGGAGTCAGGAGATTCCTCATCCTGGAAGGCACCCAGAGAAGCCTCATAAGCCTGCAGGATGATTGAAATGAAGTAAGTGATGTTCAGGGTTCTTTATAGAAGAGGTACCCAACTGTGGATGGGCAAGGGTGGTCTTCTGGATCTGCTCAGACACTGCCACAGCTTTCTGCAGCCTGTAGGGCTGCTCAAGTAGGTCTCACTGTGCCTGACAGTGTCATTGAGCTGTGACTGCCTAAGGTCACTTGGTGACTGATGGCAGACACTAGCCAGGAGACAGGGGTCGGGTTGTTGGCATTCTGTGCTGTCTGTTTGCTTTGTATGAGACTACAAGCAGGAAGAAGGAGACAATTTGGAAACTGGTCAATGAAAGGAGCCCCTTCCTTGAAGTACTGTTTCTGTGCTGGGAACCAAGTCCTTTTAAGAAAGCACGTGGTGCTTCTGACTCCTGTAATTTGAAAAACATCACTCTGAGTCTACAAAAGTTTTAGATCCTGATGTGGGTGTGGTTAGATGGCCTCACAGATTTAAACTCTTCTATTGTGTGCTCGGCTGTGTGTGGAAAAACTGTAGGGTGAGCTGAAAAAGAACTCCAGGCTCCAGAAGGAAACAGGTTTTGGCCCATCCTCTGTTCTCCTCAGCAGCATGATGGTGAGCAGGGAAACACAGTTAGGGGTTTCCCTGCCTCATCTGTGCAGCCCTCCTGTGGATGGAGAGCTGCATGCAGGGATGTGATAGTGCTGTAATGTGAGGGACAGTGTGACTGAGAAGATGGTGTATGTATGTGTGTGTGAGAGAGAGACACAGAGAGAGAGAGAGAGAGAGAGAGAGAGAGAGAGAGAGAGAGAGAGAGAGAGCTTTCTAGATCTTACCTGTTGCTCTGTGTGGCTCTGGTTCTGCTGCCTTCCCTTTTCATATATAGAATGAAAATTCAGTCTGTTACTTTTTAAAACAGGACTTTGTGGTTTGTCTTCTTGGCTACAACTGGGGAGTAGTGGCTCATTCCTTGGGTCTTCAGTCCTACAAATCAGGAGGCAGAATTTAAGGCTCTTTGTGCTGTGGTTGGTCCAGCAGATGCAAGGACTGATGCTTGAATCTCAGGTTCACGAAGAAAGGGGCTGAAAAGGGTTATTTATTAGTTTTGGGGAGGCCTTGGGGAGACAATCCCAAGATAGCTACTTGAGATGAACATGGATAATTAATTGCTCCAATGTTAATATCTGGCAGCAAAGGAATTGGGAAATGAATCTTGTTTACAGGAAGTGAAATAAATCATTATTACACAGAAACCCTCAAGTTTCCCTAGGAATAAGGCTAAGCCCGAAATAAATGGTTCACATGTTCTAAAATTGGCTTGAGCCATTAGAGGTTTGGAAAACCTCAATCTCTAGTGACTTCAAGTACTAAGTTAAGGTAGTTTTGAAAAATCAAGGGCATGACTGTAGCTCAGTGGTCGAGTGCTTACCTGTCATGCATGGAGCCCTGGGTTTGATTCTAAACACTTTGAATAGAAATTGCTGAGTCTTTGCTGGATATGGTGGTGCATGCTTACAATCTCAGCACAGATGATGCTGAAGCCGGAGGATCATGTACAAGGCTTGTCAAAATCACATAGAGAGACCTCAGAAACAATATGGTAGCAAAATACTATACACAGAGGAGATAAAGTCACCTAGACCTCTGATTGTTCTCTTAAACATAGTATGTAGAGTGCATTAGAAGAGAAGTAAACAGGTAAGAAAGTAAGATCACAAAAGCATGAACCAGTGCTGGAAGGCATATAGGGAATTAAGATGATGTAAGTGCCAGACAAGACTGGAAAGCAAAGATGCTTAGGGAATACAATGAACCTGAAAAAGTTTTATAAACCAAACAGTCATGAACAATTAGAAAAAAAAAATCAGTGTGTTCATTCTGGTCCTTCCTGTTCACGTCCTTACTTGCTGAAGCACCAATCACAGCAGCCAAAAATTGGAAATAGTCTAAGAGTTCATCAGCTGATGAGTCAATAATGAAGATGTGATCCATATTCACTGTTGGATACTGTTAGGCTGTAAAGAAAACTAAAATCCAGCCACTTACAGCAATGTAGATGGAACTGGACTATGTTAAATCAAACAAAGAAAGCATGGACAGACAAGCACTGAGTGTCCCCATGTGTGGGTTATAAACAATGAGGACTTTGTCTTGGAGTTTGTTCCTGCCCCAAATCTCTTCCCTAAACTCTTTGAATGGTTTGTTCATCCTTAGTCTTAACTTAGACTCAGCTCAACTGTACTCAGGTTCAAAGATTATAGACAGATTTTGTCAATACTGGTTGTGGTGTGTTGAAGGAGGTATTCTTCATAGTCTTGGACATTGGAACATTTGATCTCCAATTGATGGTGCTGTTTGGGGGCTTTGGGATTTGTTGTCTTGTTAGAGGTAGTATGCTACTGGGGACAGGCTTTGAGAGTTTAGATTTGTGCCATTTCTTGTTCAGTCTCTCTGCTCACGGTTGTGGTCCAAAAGTGAGCCCTTAGCTTCCTGCTCCTGATGCTATGGCTACTGCTTCCTGCTCTGCCTTTTGTAGGTTCTTATCCTTTGTACCTGTAAGCCCAATTAAATTATCCTTCTACACATTGTCATGATTACAGAAGCAGAGTGCTTCCTGGGGATGGAGACCATGGGTACTGAAGAGTGGATGCTCTCAGAAGATGAAGAAGGGTGTGGGCTCTGCACTGCAGCTTCACCTGGTGTTGAGAGTTGCTCTGGGGCAAAGGTCACACTCATAGAGTCAGGCTCATCTGGAGGCAAGAAGCCAGCTTTGGAACTCAATGTTAGTCTTTGGCTGTGGATTGCTTGACAACATCTTGGCGCAATGAGCACAAGGAGAGTTGTTCAGCTTCTCAGGCCTGAGAAATGGAAATTATAAGCTATTCTCAGAGAAGCTGAGGGTGGGGTGAGTGAAACAGCCAGAGAACGATACCCACAGTATCCACTAGTAAGATCTGAAGTCCATATAGCCTTCCTTCCAACAATCCATTCTTAGCTATGTGTTCTAGATCACCCTTATGTAGATGTAACCGTCTTCTTAAATAAGAAACACAGAACCAATTGCAGAGTTAAAAACCACGAGGTCAGAGCAAGAGCGGAAAACCTTACCCTTTACTGTTTCTGCTATCCTTCCTCTCCGCAAGAGACCTACTGCTGTGTGTCCTATCTTTTTTATAGACTTTCTGTTCTGTTTTCTCATTGGTTGTAAACCCAGCCACATGACCTCCTCATCACTGCCTGTTTGTACAGACCTCCAGGTCTTCTATGGTTGGTATTGAGATTAAAGGTGTGTGTCTGCCATGCTGGCTGTGTCCTTGAACACACAGAGATCTACCTAGCTCTGCCTCCCAAGTGCTGGGATTAAAGGTGTGCACCACTACCGCCCTGCTTCTGCTCTGGCTTGCTCTGACCTCAAGGCAACTTTATTAACATACAAATAAAATTACATTTCAATACAAATAAAATATCACTATACCCTTACTCATGCCCCCAAAGAGAAATGTACAAGAAAAGTCATTTAAGTATTATGTAAGATGATAGAATCTAGAAAGTACTGAATAAGACTCTTTCCTAGTAAATATATGTTTTGACTCAGCCCCATGTGCATAAACTCTCCTCTTAAAACTCCCTTCACTGTATTCTGTAGGTTTTGATGTTGTGTTTCATTTTCATTTGGTTCTAGAATGTTTGATTTCATTCTTGTTTTTATTTGTGACCCATTCATCATTCAAAAACTGTGAGTTCATGGGCTATCCACTAGACCATGGGCTGTCCACCAGTGGTTAAGTCCCCACAGAAAAGTGACTATCCATCTCCAGCTACTATCAACAGCCAATAGAGCCTCAGGCAAGGGTTGTGAGTCTCTCCCCATCCATGCTGTAATTTTGACTGTCTTGATCTTGTGTAGGTCCTATGCAGGTAACCAAAGCTGCCGTAAGATGATGAGTACAACAACCATGTCATGATTAGAAGATAACATAGCATAGTACTATATCCCCTCTCATACTTTTTACACACTCTTTACTGATGTTTCCTGAGAGCTGTAGAGGGTTGTTGATACTGATTTTCTATGTAGGGCTAATCACCCACAATCACTTGTTCTTAGCACTTTGATCAGCTATGTATCACTCCATGAATCACTGATCACTGTAAAAGAAAGCTTCTCTACCAAGACTGAAGGAAGCCCATATCTATAAATATAAACACATTTAGAAGGTTCTTTAACAACATGATTATTTAGCAAAATAACAATAGTAGGTTCTTACCTAAGACCTTTGATATCCCCACCCATGGAGTTTTGACCAGGTTTACAGGGCCAGAAATGAAATTTCCTCACGTGGAGAAGGACTCAAGTCCAATCAGAAAGTGGTTGGTTCCTCCATAACAGTTATGCCCTATTAAGCATTTAGAAATACCTTGCCTTGAAAGATGGTATGGTATTAGGGGCCAGAACTGGGTAATAATCATTGATTTCTTTTTGACTTCTGGATGCTTTAATAACTCTTTCTAGCACCATGAAATCTGGTTAGCAGAGAGGAAATTTCTCAGTTGGTTTGAGATTGATTCTTTTCTGTACTGCAAGTGAAGTGTATGGTGCCTTCAGAAGTAGAGTCTTGCCATCTGGTTATGAAAGGCAATAAAGAACAATGTTAGCATCTTCTGTTATTTTGGTTGCTTCCAAGGCTTCCCTGACCAAGAACTTGTAAGGAGATACCCTCTACCTGGTACTGAGATTTTTGTTTGATAACCCATGTCTTCTGGAAACCACACTGTCTTCCCATATATGGTACCTCTGTTCACACTCATTTTTAAAAAAGAAATTATAATTTTGTAATTAGTTTTCAAACTAGTGGACTTCAATAAGGGTTTTTCACACATTCTAGGTTTTAGATGTATGAAAACACACCCCCTTTCTCCTTCATCTTCTCCATCCCTTAAACCTTTAACTCTCAGTATTCCCCACTCTTCTATCATATTACATGTGTTATACTATCATCACTAATTGTAATTATTTATCACTCTTTTATCTGAAGTGACATTCTTTATCTCTTCTGTTAGTTTTGGTTTGAAGTCTTCTTTTTTTAGATATGCGAATCATGAATCATGGTGAATACTTGTTTTTTTGGTTCCATGTGCTTGAAATACATTTCCCGGTGATTTACCTTAGGGTTCTGCCTTTCTTTGATGGTGAACTATATGATGATGATGATGATGATGATGATGATGATGATGAATGATTTGTTGATAGCTGAGGCTTGTTACTAGCTAACTATTACACTTAAATTAATCCATAAATTTTATCTATGGTTAACCACATGGCTTGGTACCTTTTCTTAATACAATATTCTCATCTTGCTTCTCTGTGTTTGCCAACAACTCTCTGACTCTGCCTTTCTCCTCCCAGAATTCTCCTAGTCTGGTCCTTGTGCTCAATCTCTCTCTGCCCAGCTATCAGCCAACTAGCTTTTTATTAGCAAATGAGAGTAATACATATTCACAGTGTAGAAAAGGATTATTCCACAGCAAATACCTTCAGTTTTAATTTTTCAAAATGCACAACAATGTTACTCAATTAAATATTTGCATTTTTACCAAGGTTAAGATGCATTAATCTAATAAACTGTAAGATTTTTTCCTCTGTCTCAGGCATATTGAATATAAATCTTTTAAGAATTTTTTATTCATTTTACATGCCAACCACAGATTCCCCCTCACATCACTCCTCCTGCTCCCACACCAGCCTTCCCAGGCCCACCCACCCATCCTTGCCTCCAAAAGGGTAAGGCCTCCTATGGGGAGTCAGCAAAGCCTAATATATTCAGTTGAGACAGGACCAAGTCCCTCCCCCATGCATCAAGGCTGAGCAAGGTGTCCCACCATAAGTAATGGGCTCCAAAAAGCCAGCTCATGCACCAGGGGTACATCAGGATAGATCCAGATTCCACTGCCAGGGGCCCCTCAAACAGACCAAGCTATACAACATTCTCCTGTGTGCAGAGAGCCTAGTCCAGTCCCGTGCAGGTTCCACAGCTGTTGTCTAAAGTTCATAAGTTCCCACGAGATTGCTTCAGTTGTCTCTGTAGATTTCCCCATCATGATCTTGACCCCCTTTGCTCATAGAATCCCTCTTCCCTCTCTTCAACTGGACTCCCAGAGCTCAGCCTGGTGCTTGGCTGTGGATCTCTGCATCTGCTTCCATAAGTTACTGGATGAAGGTTCTATGATGACAGTTAGGGTATTCACCAATATAATTACTAGAGTAGGCAAGCTCAGGCATCCTCTCTGCTATTGCTAGTAGTGTAAGCTGGATCATCCTTGCAGATTCCTGGGAATTTCTCTAGCACCAGGTTTCTCCCTAACTCCGTAATGTCTCCCTCTGTCAAGATATCTCTTTCATTGGTCTTCCACTCCATCCCTTCCCCAGTTTAACAACCCAGTTCCCTCATGTTCTTACCCCCCATCACCTCTCCTCTATTTTCCCCCCAGTTCCCCAATTTTCTCAGGAGATCTCATTTACTTCCTCCCTGGGTGATCCATGTATCCCGCTTAGGGTCCTCCTTGTTAGCTAGCTTCTCCGAAACTGTGGATGCTAGTCTGGTTAACTTTTGCTTTACATCTAGTATCCACTTATGAGTGAGTACATACCATGTTTGTCTTTCTGGGTCTGGTGAACTGTGTTTCTTATAGACAAAAACCAGATGGATCCATCTGTATTGCTTTTGGTGGCAACATGGGCCATGGACATCAATACAGACCCTAGTTATGGTCAACCACAGACCCAGACATGGCCCTCGGCAGCAGCCCAAGCTGGGACATCACCATGTCTTCAGGTGGTTGTGCAGGCTCCTCATAGCCACCTGTTCCTTACCACCACTATGTCTCTAGTTGTACCTCTCTACACAGGGCAGTAACTGCTCTGCTTCACTTTTTTTTCCCATCTCTCCACCAAGTTATCCACCTTTCCCATCTCCCCATTACATATTCTCATTATAATGACACCCACTGTGGGACCCGGGGCAGGTGCTTGGGTGGCTTCCAACTGCCTATGATATATATTTTCATTAGTATTCCCCATGGAGAGAATCTGATCACCGACCTAGTTAACTGTTTTGTTTCCAACTCCATCTTGTTTCTTTCCTTGTTTCTTTGAGCTCCTCTGAGTCTATTCTACTTTGAATCCCAGAAACAACAGCCCAATTGATGAATATCTTAAGATAGGAAGCCAAATTATTCTCTTCTCTCCAGAGACCTTACTGCTACTGCCAAAGCTCTGCATGGCATCCCTAGATGACAATGTCCTGTAATGATCAGTCAGACCACGGCCAAATTAAGGCCAGAACTGCTAGTCCAGAAACCCCCTATCCCGCCTTTGTTTCTTTTTTTCCATATGCCACTGAGATGGCTGGACATTAAGTACATGGAGGACAGATGCTAGTTCACCATCTTCTTCCTGCAGTGGCCACACTGTTGATAAAGCTACTTTCCTGCCTTTACAACCACTGTCTCCAGACAAGAGACCAAGACTCATCTTTTGAGGTTCTCTGAAGCTGGGATTTCCAGTAGCACTCCAGTAACAGCAGGGTATGGTGAGGTTTTCAATTTATAATCTTAGGTTTTTTCGTTCTTTGTAATACTATTTTAATTGTGTTTCTTTACTTGACTGTTTTTCTCCCAATTTATCTCCTGTTGTGATGTTAAAGTTGCATGTTTTCACCAACATTTCTCATTTTCTTAAATTATTTGTCTTTTTTTGTTTTAATATTGTAATTTTAATTAACATTGTTATTATTCTTTTTTATTTATTATATTTGTGTTTTAATTTTACACATCAGCCATGGGTTCCCCTGTCCTCCCCCCTCCCACCCCCACCACCTTCCCCCCAGCCCCTCCCCTCCATTCCCATCTCCTCCAGGGCCAAGACTCTGATGGGGATTCAATTCAACCTGGTGGATTCAGTACAGGCAGGTCCACTCCCCTCCTTCCAGGCTGAGCAAAGTGTCCCTGTGTAAGCCCAAGGTAGCACTTTTGGGCACATACCCAAGGAATGCTCAATAATACCACAAGGGCATTTGCTCAGCTATTTTCATATCAGCATTGTTTGTAATAGCCAGAACCTGGAAACAACCTAGATGCCCTTCAACTGAAGAATGGATAAAGAAAATATGGTACATATACACAATGGAGTACTACTCAGCAGAGAAAAACAATGACAAATTATTTGTCTTTTAACCCTTGCCTTCAGAAACTCTTCTGAATTCTGTTTTGCATATGAATTTATTTTTATGCAATATCAGTGCTGCTTAACTTTTCAACTTAAACAACTTCCCTGCTTTGTGTTAATTTATGTTTGCTGTTTCCAGACTGGCTTCAATCTCATATAAATTGCTTTCATTTTTGCAATGTCTGTCCTAGGAACACTTAAAAATAGTTCCATGTTTTCAGTTCACTTTGACTTACCATTAAAGTTTACTTCCAAATATTTGACATAGTTTCGTGTTTTCTTGTTCTGTACATATAGTTTCTAATCATTGCTCATTGTGAAAAGGAGATCAACAAGAATGAAATTAACCAAGCCTGCACTGTGCACAGAGACAGTTCATTTAGTCTCTTTAAGCATTTTTTACAGGAGAAAGTAAAAATTGTCTTTAGTAAGCCAATGAAAGTTGTGGTCATTGTCTACAGAAAATATCGGTAAGTATTTGAAGGTTAAAATGCTGTTTTCCTACTGGTATCTTCTATGCACTTGCACACTCAACCCTTTACTCTCAGCAAACAAAACATAGAAGTGAGAGATTCTGAGAAGGGTGTCAACACTACTAAATGTAATCACAAGGAAGGAAATGCTTATTCTGGCTACCCTTTAATCTATATCTAGATTGCTTGTACTGAGTATAGAACTCTTGTCTGGACACAGGACAAGTAATAAAAAAAAAAGCCAGTAGGATGGTGTAACCTGAAAAGGACCTAGAAGAAAATGCTACTCACAAAATGTTCAAACATCTACCATGTGCAGAGTCTGACAGCATATGTGAAGGAACATCTGTCCCATGAGTAGAACTGAAAGAGGAAATAACTAAGTCTCTAAATGCAGAGTTAGTTAAAAGGTAAAATGACAGTTAACTTACACTCAGTGTTAACCCTGTGCCGGGCACAGATTTCCAAATTTGCAGATATTAATTCAACCCATTGTCTTAACTTTATAAGGATGATCTTGTAATAATCAGCAACCACTCCCATTTTAGTGATGCACCAGTAAGTAAACAATAATCCAATGTCAGTCTCAGTTGGGAAGTAGCAATTTCAGTCTTCCCATTGTCTTCTGCAGAAGGTAGAGCTCTTTCTGCCACAGGAGGTATTAAATCATAGGACTATCATTAGGGCTACTATAAAGGTGGCATATGTATAAACTGGTCTGGATATCTGTAGACTCTTTCCATCTCTCAGAATCTAGAAAATCTGGAGATCTGCCACCAGCATGCCACATTAAAGAAAGTATAGCTGCGCTCTAAAGCTTCTCTGGTCAAATCCTAGTGAAAAGATGGACTGTAATTCTCTTTCTTTGAAACACTAAACAGCAGAAATACCTATACATAGGCTTACAGAAATACCAGATCTCAGTTATACCAGGGTCTTTGCAACCCCCAAGCAGTGGCTCCTAATAGAGTCTGAACAGCAGAGGTAGAGAAATCCCAACAGAGAGGCTGGAATAGGTCAACCCAGAGCTTGAACCCTAGAGACACTCTCTCCAGGAAACTCCAAATCACTCTTGAGAGCCACATGTCCCCTAAAGGCACATGCAGAGGAGTTCCATGAATCTCAAGAGTTATTGTGAGTTAAACCTGAATGAAGACCTGGGGAGTGATGTCTCAGGAGACTTTAAAACCTGCTGTCTGGTTCCCAGTCTTTACACTAAGATACATTTGGCTGCCATTTGGGAGATTCTCTCCTCCTCAGGCTCCACCCAGGACAGCACTTTCTGTTCCTTCTGTTCATGGGCCACAAACTAGAACCCACTTCAAACACAGCACTAACATACTTCTCACATGCTGGCCCCCAAAAGGAATGCTAGTAGGTTCTGGATCAGCTGCCAGGACACTTCATGACATCCAATCAGATAAGGCAGAGGACTCTGAAAGGCGCATCTGTGGCCATGGCTTAAAGCAGCAGAGTACTAACAACTGCATCCCCATCATCCTCTCCTTTTACCTCCAGAAAGTCCCCATAAGATAAGTCGAATTATCATGCCATTTTTATTAGAGGTCCTTCATCAGGTGAAATGAAGGCCAAAGTCACAGAGGGGCAACAGGAAAACTGGGACACAAGCTTCAGCCTCACCCCAGAATCTGCAGTCTCTATATCTGGTGGACCAAAGGCAGAGTGAGAGAACCCCACCTGACCACACTTTTCCTGGGATTTATCCATACACACAGGACCAAGAGTGGCATTTGTAGTTTTTTCCTATAGTCCTAAGCACTATCTGTCCCTGGAAGTAACACTGTCTGTGTTGTGTGCTGTATGCATAGACACTCACACAAGCACACGGTTTCAGGAAAGAGCTAAAAACACACCTGCTGCCACATGTCAGGACGTTAGGGAGCCTAGCAGTGGTCCTTCACAGAGTTCTGACATTTCATTGTCGAAACACTTAGGAGTTGATCGTTAGGGAAATCTGAGAGACTCATCTTGGACTTGGATTTGTATATCACTGCTATCTCAGAGCACACTTTCTAGGGAAGTAGATACATAGTGGTCAGCGATGTGTGGGACTCTGGCCTCCTTCATTTTTGTTCAGAGTTCCATCATGAGCATAGAGGCTGTGATAACTTCATCCAAGCCTGGGGAAGCTTGAAGCATGGTTGTGATATGTTTCTTGACAGTTAACGAAGCAGAAAGCTTAGGCCAGTAGTAGAATCAGGCTACAACCCTCCAAAGTCAACCAGCTTCCCACTCCAAGGATTCCACAAATTCCCAAAATAGCTCCATCAATTAGGGACCATGTGCTGAAGCACATAAGTCTGCATGGTGTATTTCAGATTCAAAGCATAATTAGATCCAATGACCAGTACAAGAGTAACCTAAGTTGAACATCCGGCTCGTCACTGGCTTGTCATATTAGGACATTTATAAAGTAACGTAGCAGTAGTTTTTTTCCCTTTTACTCAAGAATATTTAGGAAAGCATATTTAGTTTCCTCATGAATTGTATTGATATTTTAACCTCTGCTGCCATTGACAATTTTCACCATAGTATTTTTGGCTTTATATTTGGGGAAAAAAAAATATTGCTGAACAATGAAAAACGTCTGCATTCATATACTAAAGCAGGAGATGTGGTAGTTTGAATGAGAATGGCCCCCATAGGCTCATGTGTTTGAATGTTTGGTCCCTGGTTGGTGGAACTTCTTGGGAAAGATAAGGAGGACCTTTGCTGAAGGAGATATGTCACTAGGGGCAGGCTTTGAGGTTTCAAAAGCACACACCATTCCCAGTTAGCTCTGTCTTTTCCTTCCTCACTCTTGTGGACCAGATAGAAGTTCTCAGCTACTGCTCCAGCACCATGTCTGCCTGCCTGCTGCCATGTTTCATGCCCTGATGGTCATGGACTCTAACCCTCAGTAATTGTAAGGCTCTAATTAAATGCTTTTTTATATAAGTTGCCTTTGTCATGGTGATAGAAAAGTAAGATAAGGGCCAAGAATATGGTATCAATATGGAGAAGTCAGTTTCCCACAGAACATGTTTGTATTTCTTTGTGATGAGAGTAGATGGCAGATAGAATAGAATGATGAGGAAGTTACCTCAAAAGTTGAAGCTGAAAGTATGATTTAACATTATTTAATAGGCTATTAACCACAGGTTGCTATTACTAATAAAAATGATGTCTTGGACTCATATCTGGAACATTATTCATCCTACCTAGGCACCAATAGTTACCACTGTAGCATGAATGCTAATTGGTCTTAATAATAAAAACCCAGAGCCAGATATCAGGGTAAATGCTGAAAGATCAGTAAAGAAGCCAGCCACTAGAGGGACTTCTTACCTCTACCAAATCCTCTGGCTGAAAGGACCAAGCTCCTGTCTTTACAACACCTTAGCACTTCTTCTCTCTGCCCAGCCATATCATTTCCTGTTTCCTCCTCCGACCTGCTGGCATTAAAGGTATGTGCCACCACTGCCCGGCCTCTAATGTCTAACTCCACACTCTGATCTCCAGGCAAGAGTTATTTGTTAAAGCACAAACAAAAAATCACCATGTTTCACCACACATCACAAACAGCAAAATTATTAATGGTATCCAAAGCTGCTGTGCAATCTGCCAAGGGAGAAAGGCAGAAGGGGAGAGTGGCAAGATAAACCCAGGAGTACGCTAGTGGCATTTAAATTCTGGAGGGACCAACCACTGTATAATTGTATTGAATACTCATTTAGTAGGAGGGAATTCATGGCTAGTACTAAGAACCTAGCCAACTACTCATGAGTGGTGAGGTAATAGAGTCTAGAGGAGAGACTACTACTGCCCAATTCCTAAACCAGTAGAATTACCAACTGTATTCTAAATTCTTATCCTTATATCTACAAATATGTTTAGCTTTCACCCCTCATCAAAGAAGCAGACAGAGACCATCGCAGAGAACAACTAACCGTAGGGTACCAATCTCCAATCGATACATCTACAATGCAACTCCTACATCTAAGCTAAGGGAACATCAAGAAAGAAGATCAGAAAGACAGTAAGAGCTATAGGACCGGGCTGTCTGCTGTGAGGTAGTGTCTTCTACAGATAACAGGCAGTTGCACCAATGAAATATTAACAATATGGCTGCCTAAACAAACAGGACCCACACAGTGACAATACCAGTTGACATCCCAACATGGCTGAGGGAAATCTCACAAGCTCTAAACCTAAACAAAGAGTTACAAGCAATTAATGGCTGCTAAGAGAGGTTGAAAATCAGTCTTCCATAGGGTCAGGCCCTTAATTGATTGTCTAATCCCAAGTGGTCAGCCCTAAACACACATGTATACAAGCAACACTAAATGGGATCAGTAGGTTGTATTATATATACATATAATAATAATAATTTTAAAATGGGTAATGAACTTGAGAAGAAATGAGAGGGCACAGAGGGAGTTTAAGGAGAGGAAGTTGCAGTGGGAATGATATAATTATAGTATTGTATATGAATTCTAAAAGATAAATGAGATAAACAGAAAAGCTAATGCTGCACACAAAAACAGATCTAAAAGTACACTGTGTGGACAATGGGTCTTTTAGAAGGAGATAGAGAGGGTACTCCATAGCATAGGTGTGGAGACTATGTTCCTAAGAATGGTACAAACAAATATTTAAACCCCTAATCCTCAGATCCACATGTGGCTATAAGAAAATGACTGAATCATTTTGAAATCCAATTTATTAATCTGTAAAACGTGAGGGATATAGGTACATGAGATAATCACTGGAAGGACTGACTGGAACTCAATCAACCCCATGTAAAGTACTTCATATGTGAATATAGCAAGCATATAGTAAACATTATCCATTGTCCTTAAGTTAATAAAAAATACTGGCCATCCCCTAAAAGGAACTCTGTGTATATTATAGAGTTTAATTCTCACAAAAAATCTAAGAAAGAAAATCAGGTGTGTTTCACACATAAGAAAGTTGAGGCCCAGAGGGGATAAACAGTTACTAAGAAATGGAGGACAAGTCTGTCCATCCCTCAGAGTGTGCACTGCATCAGGGGTTTGGGCAGCTAATCAGTTGTTGAGAGGGCTAAAGAGTTTGAAGATTGTGTTGCCCAGTTGCTCTAATTCTGTCTTCCATCATCTGTACCTCTAAGGCTCTCAGTATCAAAGGGCCTGAAACCCACAAGAGGAAACAACTTTGCACCCCGCCACACACTTCCTGTTTTTCCCAGTACAGTACTTCCAAGGCCTTTCCCAGGATCATTACGGGAATCCCAAGACATAGTCCCCATGGCCCTCACTAACAAGGTTCTTGGTGGGACACATTTTATCCTTGAGGATTTGGTTTGGTTGCTATGGGCCTCTTCTGATTTGCCTCCTTTCTTGAGTTTCCCTTTTATCCTCAGACCCAAAGACATTTCTTTCCTCATCCACAAGTTTAGAAGTCAGCCTTGCTGAGTCGTGTCAAATCCTGTTTGTAGCAGGCACAAAAAGGAGCTCTTTTCTTAGCCTATAGACCCAAACAGTCCTGGTGCCTCCTGTAATTCCCTGGGTGGCTCTGGGGCAGCAGGCAGCCCTTCATACCCTGTCTGCTTGTGTCCATCTCCTCTGCATGCCTGTAGACAACATGAGGGTGAGAACAAAGACACAGGAAAAACTCTGGGTCCCCCTGTGATGTGACCCTCCATTGCCGCACCATGGTGGTGTTTATTAGGGCTGGTATCTTTGACCTGACCTTGCCTGCATGCACACCCTCCTCCCATTTCTAGGTACTAATTTTGAAGTCCCAAGAGGCTGATACTGTGATGGAAAATCCCAGGACAGAGAAGCCTCAGCTTCTCTTTGTCTTGTTTCTCTCTCTCTCTTTCTCCCTCTTTCTCTCTCTCTATATATAAGTAGCTCCTTATTGTTTTCACTAAAGCTGAATGAGTTTGTGTGTTTCACATCATTTTCCACAAAACCACATTGGTCCTGAGCCATCACTGGTGAGTTTTCATGGCCCTTCTTCTGCCCTTAAGTCACCAAAAAGGAACATCAGCTGTTTCTTAGCTAGTTAACCTTCCTGACTTTACAGATATGTTGATCTGTGTCTCATAATCAAAAAGGAGACTTTCTCCAGATGACAAGTCTTCTGCAAGTGATTGAAAGAGCTGGTTCACTGTCAAGCAATGGTCCTCACCAGCGATGGTCCTCTCAAAATCCCATCAACTACAGACGTCTGGATGGTGGTCTTAGGTGACTTCAGACATGCTTAGTCTCTTCTTGGTTGAGATCAAGGCAACAGCTAGCATTCTGAGCCGTGATATGACTAGGTTTCTTTTTAAAGAAATTTTACAGTTCTGACTGTAAAAATGATTTGTAAAGTTTATATTTATAAAAGGGATTTCTGATCATCATCTCAACTGGAGGAAAACCAGTGCTTCTCATTTAACTCTATCCATCCTCCTTTCAAAGTCTGGCTTTTCCAAATTTGCATTTGTCCCTTAAAAAAATCTTTTGATAATTCTTGCTAGTCACTGAAGCTCCTTTTTTGTCAACTGGTTGTGCAGCCATCCATTTATTTGTGAAGTGGTGCACAGATACAGTGGATCTATGTGTATAGGTCCCAAATAGAAATAAGATATGGATTCTTTCCTTGAATTAAATTGGAGTGATTAGGTAAATAACTAAATGATTTCTATAAGGTAAGCAACATGTAGAACATAATCAAAGTGTGTTAGGATTGTGAAGACACAAGTGTTACTTTGGAATGTGCAGGAATTGGTCAGGAAATAGCATCATTTGCATCAATCATGGAGATGTGGCCATAGGACACTGCAAGAGCATTCTATGCAGAGAAACTGTCAGAAGCAATGATGAGGATGCAGGAAGTCAAGATGAAAGGCTGCTGTGGCTATGACCCACTAAGGCACTCACTTGAACTCCAACTACTTGCCTCTAAGGCAAGATCTTGGAGTCCACAAAAGCCCCGCCACAGGGATTATGACTGAAACTCTGAGTCATAGGAGTGGTTCACAGAGAACTTCAGGAAGAATTTAAGAAAGGCAAGACCTTGAGCCCTGAGATCCTTTCATTAACTGAAGTGTTGGTAGTTAAGAGCAGGGGCTCTGGAGGGTTAAACCTACCCTGCCCATGTCTCTTGCTTTATGCCTGCTCATGTTTTTCTTGATGTGAACAAGGAATAAAATAGAGCTCATTCTACAGTGATGCTGAAGGAGTTAATTAACTACTACATGTAAAGTCCTTAGAACAGTGCCTAGCCTAGAGCAAGCTTACAGTAGCTCATCAGAGAATGTCCCAAGAAAACTGTCCACATCACAGGCATTGGTTGCTGCAGAGAAAGAGAGATGTTTCTCTTTTGCTCCATTAGTTCACTGTGGTGTGGTATTTGGTAGGTTTACATGACCAGATCTAAGTGTGGCACACATAGCATTTAAAACTCTGTGTCAACTGTAGACAATTTGGAAAACTGAAACAAGCAAGGAAGTCAATGCCTCCTTAGTTAAAGCCACTGGTGAGACTGAGATTTCTTTTACTCTCTCTCTCCCTCTCTCTCTCTCTCACACACATTTTTCTCTCTCTTACACACACACACACACACACACACACACACACACACTCACAACCTGCTTCAATTTTATGATTTTATACATTGAGAATTTCGCTTCTTAGGAAAACACAGTACTGAAAGCATTTTTCACTATTTCCTGTCTGTACACTGATGTCATATAATTAAATAGGGACTTCTTAAACTCTTAACTCCTATTGTCTTGATAGTTCTTTTATTTTTGCAGATAATTTTTTACAACTTATAAACTTTATTTTTTCTATTTCTCAAGATTAGTGTTGTTAATGCTGCAACAATTATTGTAAAATTAAATATAATGGTGTCATCCTCCTTATTCTCATTCTCTCAGGGTATTCAGATGCTGTCCCCCAACAAATCTTACTGTTCCACAGAACCAGAACACGGGTGCTTTTTCTTTAGAATAGAGTGGGTTTGGCCTGTGATTTGTGTGTTAGACAATTGATCTAACACATGTTACTAACACACTGACACTCAAGCAACCCCAGTTTCTCAACAAGAGGTTACACTTCTGAAATGATTTCTTGTCTATTTTGAGATTGTTATAAAATTACATCATTTGGAGGGAGGAAAGGGAAGGGAAGGAGTGATATAAGTTCCCCTTTCAGTGTCTAATTGGTAAGTTTTCTGGCAGCTATGATTTAAATTCCCCCAGTTCATTGGGAGAGCTGATTGTTTTCCTGCTTGGTTGTTTCTTTAGAGGAACGCATGCAGCCAAAGGCTAGAGCCAATGGAACAGCTGTTACTGAATTCATCCTGCTGGGCTTGGTGGAGACACCAGAGCTGTGGCCAGTGGTCTTCATACTCTTCCTCTTGGCTTACATGACCACAGTTGGGGGCAACCTTAGCATCCTGGCAGCTGTCTTAATGGAACCCAAACTCCACACTCCCATGTACTTCTTCCTGGGGAATCTGTCAGTGATGGATGTGGGCTGCATCAGCGTCACTATTCCCTGCATGTTGGTTCGGATCTTGTCCCACAAGCGTACAATTTCATATGGAGATTGCCTCACACAGCTCTTCTTCTTCCATCTGCTGGCTGGGGTTGACTGCTTTCTGTTGACAGCCATGGCTTATGACCGGTTCCTGGCCATCTGCCGGCCCCTCACCTACAGCATCCGTATGAACCACACAGTCCAGAGGATCTTGGTGGCCACATCCTGGGCTTGTGCCTTCAGCAATGCACTGACCCACACTGTGGCCATATCCACACTCGACTTCTGTGGCCCCAATGTGATCAATCACTTCTACTGTGACCTGCCCCAGCTCTTCCAGCTGTCCTGCTCCAGCACCCAGCTCAATGAGCTGCTGCTCTTTGCAGTGGGTTTCATAATGGCAGGAACCCCCATGACACTCATTTTCACCTCCTACATCCATGTGGCAGCTGCGGTTCTGCGAATCCGCTCTGCTGAAGGCAGGAAGAAAGCCTTTTCCACCTGTAGCTCTCACCTGATGGTGGTTGCCATATTTTATGGCACAGGCATCTTTAACTATATGAGACTTGGTTCCACCAAACTGTCAGATAAGGATAAAGCTATTGGGATTTTCAACACTGTCATCAACCCCATGCTGAACCCACTCATCTACAGCCTCAGGAACCCTGATGTGCAGGCTGCTCTCTGGAGGGTATTCACAGGGAGGCGGCCAACAGCTTAAGGGGGTTTCAAGGTTCCTTCCACCTATTTCTTTCAAAACTAAACCTCGGGATAGTGGTGCGAACAAATTGTTCAGAACTCTTTCCATCTCAAAGCTTAAAATAAGGGATCTGTATTGTTTCTGAAAGAAGTCATACCCAGGTATAGATTGTATGTACATAGGTTCTCCCAGGTCTGCCTTTGATGAGTTCCACCTTTACTCACTGTATCTTCCTTTGAGCTGGAGTTCCCAGGGTGTCTCAGTAAGCATCCTCCTCGAAAATCTATTTATTTCTCTATTTCTGGAATAGCTGGTCTGTCTATGCAACCTAAGCCTAGTTGGGAAAAGCACATTTCTCCTACAAAATTCTTATATAAGATTCAGAGGAAATAGGGAGGGAGCTTGCTCTGTGGTTTCATATTACTTAGTAATTCTAGAGAACTTGGTATCTGGGTGCAGCTCTCAGGCCTGATTTAAATATTAAAACACTACTCATATGTAAGAAAGGTTACAATGAAAAATTAGCTTCCTTCAATTACCATTCTTGCATGTTTCTAAACTTTTGAAGGATAAAAATGTATAATCTAAACATTTAAACATTTCACACACACAAACACACACATAGATACACACGCACTACTCGATATTAAATTACTCTCTAAATTCTCACTTTTCACCAAAGAAATTCTTAAAGTTGTAAACCCATGTGTGAATGTAGATCAGACTTTGATGCCTCACCCTGTCAGTAAAAGAGGGTAGCTCTAACCTGGACTGTTTTCTCATTCTGTTTTCTATTCACCAGCCATCAATCCAGTCATCACTTAGATGCATCTTCCTCCCCACATTTATAGTCTGTTTTGTAGACTAGTAGCTTGCTCTTGACAGTGTTGCTCTCTATTTGATATTTCTACAAACCATTTCTCTAACACTCTCTTTGTACCTGAATTTGTGGCTTAACTTCTTCATGGTATTTGATATGGGTAGATAGAGTGAAGGGATGGGCTAAGATACAGATGGAAAGAAAGGGTATGGAAGAGGGACAAAAGCAAGATTAGAGATAGAGCATTTGTGAGAAAACATGACTAAATGATGGAGAATAAGGGAGAAGTCAGTATAGAGATCAAATAAAGGAGAGAAGAAATAATAGAAGCATTAGTGAAGGTGACATGGGCAACAGGGATAGAACAGGAGATGGGAAAGAATGCAAAAAATCAGTAAGACAGCAAGAGACAGTTAAAAGATTTGAGAGGGATAAAGTTTATATGTCAGAGATGGATGATTTGTGTTTCCCATTCTGTGTGGTCCAGCAATAACCAATTCTGACAGCCCTGAAGCTGTTATTGTAGCACATTCTCTGTCCTAAGAAAACAATAGCTCAAGTTTTGTCGAGTGTAGTAGAGTGCCTGTGAGGATCCTCTGCCATTTCTCTAGACAGAGAGGCACCAATAAAGTCAGGAAGAAATTCTCCCAGATGAGGAAAGAGAGCAGGGATGAGGGGATGTTGGGTATGAACTCAACAAAGCTTGTGATTAACACCTGGTCCACATTCCTGCCTTTTGATTCATGCCTATTAATGTTGTCAAAAGACAGGTGGAAAAATGGGTCTTTCGTGATCTTTTTGTCCATCAGAAAAATTTTGCAATACAAACAATGAGTTTCCTAAGGGTCTAGGAAGCGTCAAGCATTCTCACCTCATATCCTCTGCTGTCCAGAGTTTTCTTGACGTCAAGTAAATTCTTGACCCTTACTTGACTTGTATTTGGCAGGAGGGACTAAGCAGTCATCAAGGCTCTCTCACCACTAATGTTGTCTGGTTCTCTTAGTCTAAATATCTAGAAAGTTTCTCATTCTATTAGTGTAGGGATCGGCCACTTCTTCACCATCACTTCTCAGCACCAGCATTTAAAACTTCACAAAACACAGCTTGTTTAACTACAAGACCCTGGAGTCTCAGGCTTTCCCATCACCTGGCCATTCACACCTTACTTTAAGGGGTGATTAGCCTAGTGACTCAGCATGTCACTATGAGAAACAGAGCAACTGGTGTCATTATCACAAGGAAGCACTTTGGGAAGTGACCCCAATTTTCTGTTTACCCAAAAGGATCACAGGGTTACTTATTTTTTCCTGTTTATTTTTTTTTTTATTCTTGTATTTGTGTTTTAATTTTACACATCAGCCATGGGTTCCCCTGTGCTCCGGCCTCCTGCCCCCACCGCTACCTTCCCCCATGCCCCTCCGCTCCATTCCCATCTCCTCCAGGGCCAAGACTCCCCTGGGGATTCATTTAAACCTGGTGGATTCAGTACAGGCAGGTCCAGTCCCCTCCTTCCAGGCTGAGCAAAGTGTCCCTGTGTAAGCCCAAGTTTCCAAACAGCCAGGTCATGCACTAAGGACAAGTCCTGGTTCCACAGCCTGGATGCCTCCCAAACAGGTCAAGCTATTCAATTGTCTCACTTATCCAGAGGGCCTGATCCATCTGGGGTCTCCAAAGCCATTGGTTCATAATTCATGTGCTTCCATTCATTTGGCTATTTGTCCCTGTGCTTTTTCCAATCTTGGTCTCAACAATTCATGCTCTTACAATCCCTCCTCTTTCTCCACAATTGGACTCCTGGAGCTCCACCTGGGGCCTGGCTGAGGATCTCTGTATCCACTCCCATCAGTTATTGGACCAGAGTTCCAGCACCACAGTTAGGGTGTTTGGCCATCTGATCACCGGACTAGGACAGATCAGGCTTTCTCTTGACATTACCAGCAGTCTACAGAGAATGTATCATTGTAGATTTCTGGGGACCTCTCCATCACTCTGCCTATTCCTGTTCTCATGTGGTGAGCATTTATCATGGTCTGTTATTCCTTGTTCTCCCTTTCTGTTCTTGATCCAGCTGGGATCTCATGCTCCCCTAAGCTTTCTTTCCCTCAAACCTTGCCCTTCATTACTCCCAATGTCATCCAGGTTGTTCATGTAGATCTCATCCATTTCTCTGTCATTGGGTGATCCCTGTGTCTTTCCTAGGGTCCTGTTTTCTAGGTAGCCTCCCTGGAGTTGTGTAGCAGTCTAGTCATCTTTGTTTTACATCTAGAATCCTCCTATGAGTAAGTACATACCATGTTTGTCCTTCTGAGTCTGGGTTACTTCACTCAGGATGATTTTTTCTAGATCCATCCATTTGCCTGCAACCTCATGATGTCATTGTTTTTCTCTTCTGAGTAGTCCTCCATTGTGTATATGTACCATATTTTCTTTATCCATTCTTCAGTTGAAGGGCATCTAGGTTGTTTCCAGGTTCTGGCTATTATAAACAATGCTGATATGAACATAGCTGAGCAAATACCCTTGTGGTATCATTGAGCATTCCTTAGGTAGATGCCCAAGAGTGCTACAGCTGGAGATGGGGGAGATGGATTCCCAATTTTCTAGGGAAGCACCATATTGATTTCCAAAGTGGCTGTACAAGCTTGCATTCCCACCAGCAGTGGAGAAGAGTTCCCCTTGCTCCACATCCTCTCCAGCATAAGCTGTCTTCTGTGTTTTTGATCTTAGCCATTCTGACAGGTGTAAGGTGGTATCTCAGAGTCGTTTTGATTTGCATTTCCCAGATAATTAGGGATGTTGAGCAATTCCTTAAATGTCTTTCAGCCATTTGAACTTCCTCTGTTGAGAATTCTCTGTTTAGTTCTATAGCCCATTTCTTAATTGGACTGTTGGGCATTTTGATGTCTAATTTCTTGAGTTCTTTAAATACTCTGGATATCAGCCATCTGTTAGATGTGGGTTTGGTGAAAACCTTTTCCCATTCTGTAGGCTGTCGCTTTGTCTTGTTGACCATGTCCTTTGCTCTGCAAAAGCTTCTCAGTTTCAACAGGTCCCATTGATTGATTGTGTCTCTCAGTGTCTGTGCTACTTTTGTTATATATAGAAAGTGATCTCCAATGCCAATGTGTTCAAGACTACTTCCTACTTTCTCTTCTATCAGGTTCACAGTAACTGGATTTACGTTGAGGTCTTTCATCCACTTGTACTTAAGTTTTGTGCATGGTGACAGATATGGATCTATTTGCAGCCTTGTACACATTGACATCCAGTTATGCCAGCAACATTTGTTGAAGATGCTTTCTTTTTTCCATTGTACGTTTTTGGCTTCTTTGTCAAAAATTATATGTTCATAGGTGCGTGGGTTAGTGTCAGGGTCTTCAATTCGATTCCATTGGTCCACATGTCGGTTTTTATGCCAGTACCAAGCTGATTTTTATTATGGTAGCTCTATAGTAGAGCTTGAGGTCGGGGATCATGATGCATCCAGAGGTTGTTTTATTGTACAGGATTCTTTTGGCTATCCTGGGTGTTTTGATTTTCCATATGAAGTTGAGTATTATTCTTTCCAGATCTGTGAAGAATTGTGTTGGTAATTTGATGGGGATTGCATTGAATCCGTAGATTGCTTTTTGTAAGATCGCCATTTTTACTATGTTAATCCTGCCTATCCATGAGCATGGGAGATCTTTCCATTTTCTGACATCTTCTTCAATTTCTTTTTTCAGGGACTTAAAGTTCTTGTCATATAGTTCCTTCACATGCTTAGTTAGTGTAACCGCAAGATATTTTATGTCATTTGTGGCTATTGTAAAAGGTGATGTGTCTCTGATTTCCTTCTCAGCCTGTTTGTCTATTGTATACAGGAGGGCTACTGAATTTTTTGAGTTGATCTTATATCCTGCTATGTTGCTGAAGGTTTTTATTAGCTGTATCAGTTCCTTGGTTAAATTTTTGGGGTCACTCATGTATACTATCATGTCATCTGCAAATAGGGAAAGCTTGACTTCTTCCTTTCTAATTTGTATCCCATTAATCTCCTTATGTTGTCTTATAGCTCTGGCTAGAACTTCAAGTACTATATTGAATAAGTATGGGGTGAGGGGACAGCCTTGCCTTGTTCCTGATTTTAGTGGTATTGCTTTGAGTTTCTCTCCATTTAATTTGATGTTGGCTGTTGGCTTGCTATAGATTGCATTTATTTTATTTAGATATGTTCCCTGTATTCCTGATCGCTCCAAGACCTTTATCATGAAGGGGTGTTGGATTTTGTCAAATGCCTTTTCTGCATCTAGTGAGATGATCATGTGGTTTTTTTCTTTGAGTTTGTTTATATGGTGTATTACATTGATGGACTTTCATATGTTGAACCACCCTTGCATCCCTGGGATGAAGCCTACTTGATCATGGTGGATAATTCTTTTGATATGTTCTTGGAGTCTGTTTTCCATTATTTTAATGAGTATTTTTGCATCAATGTTCATGAGGAAGATTGGTCTGTAGTTCTCTTTCTTTGTCGCATCTTTGGTTGGTTTAGGAATCAGTGTAATTATAGCCTCATAGAAGGAGTTTGGTAATATACCTTCTGCTTCTATTGTGTGGAACAATTTAAAGAGTATTGGTATTAAGTCTTCTTTGGAGATCTGTTAGAATTCTGCAGTGAAACCATCTGGTCCTGGGCTTTTTTTGGTTGGGAGTCTTTTAATGATTGATTCTATTTCCTTAGGGGTTATTGGACTATTTAAATGGTTTATCTGGTCTTGATTTAACTTAGGTATGTGGTACCTATCCAGAAAATTATCCATTTCTTTTAGATTTTCCAGTTTTGTGGAGTAGAGGTTTTGGAAGTATAACCTGATGATTCTCTGGAATTCCTCATTGTCTGCTGTTATGTCCCCATTTTCATTTCTGATTTTGTGAATTTGGATGCTCGCTCTCTGTCTTTTGGTTAGTTTGGATAAGGGCTTGTCTATCTTGTTGATCTTCTCAAAGAACCAACTCTTTGTTTCATTAATCCTTTGTATTGTTCTCTTTATTTCTATTTTATTGATTTCAGCTCTCAATTTGATAATTTCCTGGCATCTGTTCCTCCTGGGAGACTTTGCTTCTTCCTGTTCAAGGGCTTTCAGGTGTGCTGTCAAGTCACTAGCGTGAGATTTCTCCAGCTTCTTTGTGTGGGCATTTAGTGCTATGAATTTCCCTCTTAGCACTGTTTCATAGTGTCCCATAAGTTTGGTTATGTGGTGTATTCATTTTCACTAATCTCTAGGAAGTCTTTAATTTCTTCCTTTATTTCTTCCTGAACCCATTGGTGATTCAGTTGAGCATTATTCAGTTTCCATGAGATTGTAAGATTTCTGTAGTATTTTCTGTTGTTGAAATCTAACTTTGAACCATGGTGGTCTGACACAACACAGGAGGTTAATCCAATTGTTTTGTATCTGTTGAGATTCGCTTTGTGGCCAAGTATGTGGTCGATTTTAGAGACGGTTCCATGGGGTGCTGAGAAGGTATATTCTTTTTTGTTTGGGTGGAATGTTCTGTAGATATCAATTAAGTCCATTTGAGCCATAACATCAGTTAAGTCCATTATGTCTCTGTTAAGTTTCAATTTGGCCGATCTGTCCAGAGGTGAAAATGGGGTGTTGAAGTCTCCCACTATTAATGTATGGGGTTTTATATGTGATTTAAGCTTTAGTAATGTTTCTTTTACATATTGTGGGTGCCCTTGTGTTTGGGGCATAAATGTTCAGAATTGAAACTTCATCTTGGTGGATCTTTTCTGTGATAAGTATGTAATGTCCTTCATCATCTCTTTTGATTGATTTTAGTTTGAAGTCTATTTTGCTGGATATTAGGATGGTTTCACCAGCTTGCTTCTTAAGACCATTTGATTGGAAAGTCTTTTCCCAGCCTTTTATTCTTAGGAGGTGTCTGTCTTTCAATTTGGGTGTGTTTCTTGTATGCAGCAGAAAGATGGGTCCTGTTTTCTTATCCATTCTGTTAGTCTGTGTCTTTTTATAGTGGAATTAAGTCCATTGATATTAAGGGATATTAATGGCCGGTGATTGTTCGTTCCTGTTATTATTTTTATTTTTTTGGTGGTAGTATGTGTGTACTTCTCTTCTCTGGGGTTTACTGCTGTGGTGTTATCTATTGCCTGTGTTTTCATGGGTGTATCTGCCTTCCTTAGGTTGGAATTTTCCTTCTAGTGATTTCTGTAGGGCTGGGTTTGAGGATAAGTATTGTTTAAATCTGGTTTTGTCTTGGAAGGTCTTGTTCACTCCATCTATGATGATTGAGAGTTTTGCTGGGTATATTAGTCTAGGCTGGCATCCATGGTCTCTTAGTGTCTGCATTATATCTGTCCAGGTCCTTCTGGCTTTCAAAGTCTCCATTGAGAATTCGGGTGTTATTCTGATGGGTTTGCCTTTATAAGTCACTTGGCCTTTTTCCTTTGCTGCCCTTAATATTCTTTCTTTATTCGTTTAGTTGTTTCATTATTATGTGGTGAGGGGACTTTTTTTGGTCTGGTCTGTTTGGTGTTCTGTAGGCTTCTTGTATCTTCATAGGCATTTCCTTCTTTAAGTTGGGAAAGTTTTCTTCTATGATCTTGTTAAATATATTTTCTGTGCCTTTGAGTTGGTATTCTTCTCCTTCCTCTATCCCTATTATTCGTAGGTTTGGTCTTTTCATGGTGTCCTAAATTTCTTGGACATTTTGGGTCATGACTTTGTTGGTTTTAGTGTTTTCTTTGACTGATGAATCTATTTCTTCTACTGTATCTTCAACACCAGAGATCCTCTCTTCCATCTCTTGCATTCTGTTGGTTATACTTGCATCTGAAGTTCCTGTTTGTTTACTCAGATTTTCTATTTTCCGCATTCCTTCTGCTAGTGTCTTCTTCATTTTTTCTATTTCCCTCTTCAGGTCTTCGACTGTTTCTCTTGTTTTTTCATGATTTTCTTTCAGGGACTTATTATTTTCTTCTGCTTTAATTGCCCTTTCCTCTAGTTCTTTATAGCATTCTTTCCATTTTTTGTTTGTCTGTTCCTCCACTTTATTTTTTATTTCTTCTATATAAGGCTCTAGCCTCTTCATGATGTCACTTATAAAGTTGTTTTCTTCTTCTTCTTCTTCTTCTTCTTCTTCTTCTTCTTCTTCTTCTTCTTCTTCTTCTTCCATTCTGTGATGTTCAGGTTTAGCTGTTGGAGAAGGGCTAGGTTCTGGTGATGCTGTATTGCTCTTTGTTTTGTTGTATGTTCTGCCTTGACATCTGCCCATCTCCTTGTGGGTTCGTTCTTGGTCTTATCAGTGTACTTGGTCCAGACAGAGCTGACAGATTTAGGGAGCCTATCTCTGGTCCAGATGGAAGCTCTGGGCTGTATGGGAGCTCCAGTCCAGATGAGAGTGCTGGCTGGATAGGAGCTGGGGGGCTGGACTCTGAGTCTCAGGAAGTCCCTGGAGTCTTCTTATCTTGTCCAGATGGGAGCTCCTCTTGTCCAGATGGGAGTTCTGGGACAGGATGGAAGCTCTGGTCCAGATGGGAGTTCCAGGGCGGATGGGAGCTGGGGGCTGGTCTCTGAGTCTCAGGAAGTGGCTGGGGTCTCGGACAAATGGGTATGGGGGCAGGGTATGGAGACTGCAGGGTCTGCCTGCAGTCTTGGAAAAGGGGAGCCTTACCACAGGGCCTGCCGATTGGCCAGAAACTGGGGCCAAGTTGGGCAGGTCCTCCCGGGATGGCTGGTGTCCAGGGGTGGGACCCAGGGACAGTTTCCTCTCTGACTATAACACCAGGCACTCACCTCTGGTCCAGATGGGAGTTCCAGGGCAGGATGGAAGCTGGGAGCTGGTTTCTAAGTATCAGGAAGTGACTTGGGTCTAGGGCAAATGGGTGTGGGGGCAGGTTGTGGAGGTTGTAAAGTTCACCAGAGGGTCTTGGAGAGGGAGAACCTTCCTGGTGGGGATGGGAGGTCCTGCCCTATGGCCAGAACCTGGGGCCCAGTTGGGCAGGTCTTCCCCTGAGTGGCTGGTGCCCTGGGCTGTGACCCAGGTGCAGGCCTCTCTTGGTGTGACCCCAAGCACTCACCTCTGGTCCAGGTGGGAGTTCCAGGGCAGGATGGAAGCTGGGGGCTGGTCTCTGATTCTCAGGAAGTGGCTGGGGTCTTGGTCAAATGGGTGTGGGGGCAGGGTGTGGAGACTGCAGGATCTGCCTGTAGTCTTGGAAAAGGGGGAGCCTTCCCACAGGGCCTGCAGATTGGCTGGAAACTGGGGTCAAGTTGGGAAGGTCCTCCCAGGATGGCTGGTGTCCAGGGGTAGGACGCAGGGGCAGTTGCCTCTCTGACTATAACCCCAGGCATTCACCTCTGGTCCAGATGCAGGGTTTTTTGAACAATTTGGAAGCTTTCTTTTCTTTTGAAATCGATGTCCTGTTTATTTTTATTCCAAACTAGAAATCTCTTCACAATTTAAAGATGTCATTCAACTGAAATACATTCTGTTGTAAATGTTCAAATGGTGCAGAATTTCACCATTGGCCTTCAACACCAGGGCCACTACCATGCCCCACACACCCACTCACACTCACATTCAAAACACCACATTTTCTTGCAGCTAACTTTCATCTTTTACATTATATGACTATATAAATCAATCTATCAGCATATCTTATCCATTTTAATAGCTATAAAATATCCCACTTTATGTATTACTAGTGGTCTACTTCATCAACTCGTTTATATTATTTGCTTTTGTAAGTGTTAATAATTCTGAGATTAATATTTATCTGTGTTTCCATGCATATGCAATTACCCTGATTGGTTAAATACCTTCAAGTAATGTATAAGTGTGGGTGCATGTGCATGTGTAATAAAGGAAATACAAAGACTAATTTAAACTTTGGTAAGTATTCTGTCTTTCTTTTTGCCAAAAAATGTGCAGCATTTTACATCTTGATTGGCAGTGTGTGAGAATGCTTGTTACTGCATATCTTTGATGTCACTGTGTATTATAACTGTATCTTTTGTCTTTAACAATTAAATATAGCATTGTGGTGTTCTTTAAGTTGAATTCCTTTATTAATGTGGTTAGTTATCTATAAATAGATGAAGGTATAGATATTGATATACTTGTTATTTTTCATTTCCTTTCAGCAAATTGTCTGTTCTGGTGTAAGTGAGGCACAATAAAGAAACAAGCAAACTGACCACTCTATGGTTAGGGAGAGAGTTTTATAGTAGGTTGGAGAGAGAACAGCCAGAGGCATCTGGAAGAGTCCAGAGCAGAGAGAAAAGGAAGCAGAATGAACATGAGCAGGTTTAGAGAAGTGGGGCATGGAAAAACCATGTGGGTTAAAAAGAGGACAAGTAGCTGAGTGTAGGGAAGCCTGTGAACTGGAGCAGCCTGGGAGTTTATGGTAGAGGAGGGGGTGAGAAGGGCCAGGATGACAGTGTGGGCTTTGAAATGAATAATAGGAACATGTGAATAGGGAACAAAGATGTTTGGAACTAGCATGGGCTTTAACATGTAAGGGAAAAGATCATATCTGGGAAGCAGAAACCCATTTCACAGACTCTTGAGGAATGCTACTCCTTGTATAGTCTAATTTGAGCTGAATCAAGAATGTTATTTTGGGGCTATCTACTGCCTTTTGCAGAATTGGGATTCCCTTGGACTTGATATCAGGGTTTTGGGGAATGGGATATCCTGTGGGATGTTCAAGTATGTCAAATGTGTTACTCTGGTTGGTTAAAATAAAACACTGATTGGCCAGTAGCCAGGCAGAAAGTATAGGTGGGACAAGCAGAGAAGAGAATTCTGGGAAGTGGAAGGAGGTGGAGGAGAGAGAAGCTGCCAGCCAACACCATGACAAAGGAGATGTAAGGCACCGGTAAGCCACAAGCCACGTGGCAATTTATAGATTAATAAAAATGGATTAATTTAAGATAGGAGAAGTAGATAACAAGAAGCCTTCCACAGCCATACAGTTTATAAGTAATATAAGTGTCTGAGTGATTATTTTATACGTGGTTGTGGGACCGCAGGGGCTTAGTGGCACCTGGAGAGAAGCTCTCCAACTACAGGGTGGTTGGCCTTTTGGTTACTTTATCTTTTTAAAATTTACTTCCTTCATTATTAATTAAATGAAACTTATCTGGTAAGTGAATATTGTACATATTCATGGACTAGCATGCTTTAATACCCACATACACTGTATAACATTTCCCATGATTGGAAGACACTATTAATGTTCCAAGATGGCACATTTGCCATGTACTCCACCCACATGATCCCCTAGTCCCATCTGTCTTTATCTTTTAAACTGAGTTTCACATTTTCATCAAATCTGTCATTTTTGATGTGTGTCGAGCTCATAATAAAAGGACTTTTTCATCTAAACACTGTATCAATGTTGTATCTGTCTATAGTATCTTTTAGGACTTCCTGGTTTCCCTTCAGGCCAAGTATTTGATGTATTTAGTGCTTATTTTTTGTGTGTAGTCTAACTTTTATCTCAACTGATTACAGATGTCCCATCAAAATAAAATGTATGTTTGGTCCCCCCTAAAATGTGTGTGATAAACAACAAAAGGCAAAATACTGTATACGATCAGAACTGTCATCCAAGAGAGACTTTTGTCAGGTCCATTTGCCTGACAACCAACATGTACTAGGAAAACACACAAACCCTGTAGGAATTCCACAACTCAGAGATGCCAGAGGGAAATCTTGTACCACTTACAGTTCTAACAGAAGCCAAAAGATGGGGTTCAAATAGACAAAAGAAACCAAAAGATAGTTTACAAACAAAGAGAAACAAATACAGGATAGATATGCAATACCATCAGCCTTCAGAGGAAAGCAAATTAAAGCTACAAGACCACAATGTTGACCTTCTGAAAGATTCTGTTCCCATCAGCCTTCAGCCTATTTCTTCACTACAGGAATGTCCTCTGGAGCTTCCTAGGAAACTTAAGTAATGAACCTTCTGGTGCCTTCCTGAGTGTTCCTCTAATGTGTCTACAATCATCCTGCCTGAGCTTCTACACACATCTCAGTGGTTCATTAAGAACAACTCCAAGCATCTTTGCAAGAAGATCCAGTTGTGCAGTGGTGAAAGTTCTCCCGTATCATATAAATCTCTCTGTGTCATGACATCTAGCCCCACTCCCTGGTCAGAACTTGTGCTCATATTTTCTCCAGGAACTGGAGGAATTCTCAAGTCTGGACAAGATGCCTGGATACTGAGTTAACTCCTCACTGCTACTGAAACACATTTCTATAAACTGAATGCCTTAAAACCACAGAATTCCAAGGTTCCCAATAGCCAGCTCATGCACTAAGGATAGGTCTGGGTCCCACTGCCTGGGTGCCTCCCAAACAATTCAAGCTATTCAATTGGCTCACTTATCCAGAGGGCCTGATCCAGTTGGGGGCTCCACAGCCTTTGGTTCATAATTCATGTGTTTCCATTAGTTTGGCTATTTGTCCCTGTGCTTTTCCAATCTTGGCCCTGGAGGAGATGGGAATGGAGGGGAGAGGGAAGGACAGGGGAACCCATGGCTGATGTGTAAAATTAAGACACAAATATATTAAATAAAAAAGGAGGAAAGAACCACAGAATTCTATTATGTCATCTTTCTGGAGGCCAAATGTCTGGAATAAGTCCAATAAAACTAGTGTAAAGGCATTAGTAGGACAGTTCTTCCTGGAGGCTCTAGGGTTGAAACTATCCCATGCCTCCTGTTCTATTGGCTCCTGACATTCCTTGACTTGCTGCCACATCCCCCAATGCTCATTCCAACAACTTTCATCAGCATGTTGCATTTTCTTCTACACTAATGACTTTGGAGCTGTTAGACAGGTTATTGCTGGACCACACAGAATGGGAAACCCAAATCTTCTCTACCTGATGTATAAACTTCATCCCTCCCTGAATCATCAGCACATTGCCATCCTGTCGATCCATGCCACAGCTTCCAGGACAACCCACCACTTCCAGAATCATGTTCAGACCCCACACCACCCTCCCAGTGGTCTGCTCTAATGAGCTCACTGGGGAAAGCACTACATTCTTGTGGACTCATTAGGGATCTGAGCCTGAAGAAGCCTTCCCTCTAATCCTGCCTCCCTTCCAGGACCTCTTCTTGCTCTCAGGTTCAAATTAAGTCTGAATATGGGTGTCTCCCTGCTCAAAGGCCCTGGGCTGATATCTGGGAAAGAAGACATCTCCTTGGGAAGGCTCCTTCTAGTCCCCAACTCTACCTCTTGCTTCCAAGGAGACCAATAAAGGCACAGTCACGTCATCTGGGCCTCAGTGGCCCTACTGTTCAGTTGGACTGGCATCATCTGCCTTAACACCATCTACATGAGAAAACCTAAATGACAGAGTGTGAGACATTGTGGCTGTGTTAAGGGCTGAGATGTTTCCTTTTACACCTCTCCCCTAATCCTTTTACTTCTATTGGAGGGCCATCTTCTAAGTGCCCAGAGCATGGCACTGCCTTGACAAAGGAGGTATCAGCTTGCTTCTTCTTCACTTATACCCCAGTCATGAAGCCCAACTCCTCACTCTCCTGTTGGATAGCAGAATGTGTGCAGCTCCTCAGTTTCTTTTGTGAAGCCTCACTGGTGTTAGCACCCATACAGTGTCCTGACATGAGCTTAGGTAAAGCCTTCTTTAAAAGGAAAGAATCCCCTCCCCCTTTTTCTTCTTCTTCCTGTCCCTCTTTGCCTTCATGAGGCTGCATGCACCTTCCCTTTCGTTTCCCTCCCTTTTTCCCTCTCTCCCTCTCCCTTGTTTTTTCTCTTCCCTCTTCCCTTCCACATTAATAATAAAACTTTCCACATGGATGCTGAGCCTGCATGGCATGTCTCCTTGTCTTAAACCCTCCAAGATGTCTTACACACCATTTCACAACTGGTTCCATGTGCAGTCTAGATGGATATGCTTACAGGTCCTTCCTCAGCTCTTATAAAACAGAGAAGGGGCTTCTCCCCCCATCACCTCAAACTTGGCATCACACACAGTGTCGCAATGTTCCTGGAAGGGGAAATCCACTTAAGGGAAGAGGAAGGACGTGGCTCAGAGACCCTGGCTCCTTTCCTGGTCCCCTTCCCCCTGACTCTTCTTTCTTATGAAACCTCTCCTCTGTGGTGTTGAAGAGCATGAGGGGATTTGCTGAGGCTAGTTCACCACCCAGTCCTACTTCCTGTGCACCAGACATCCTGAAAGCTTCCCTTGTTCAACTTTTCACTGTGAGAGTAAGAAAGAACTTTCATCACTGGGAGTTTCAAGGGGAAACTGTCACTAGGAGGGCTCCTAGTGGGGACTCACTTCACAAGGCTAGTAGAAACAGGACACAGACTTGCACAAAGAAGAAATATCTCTTTCTGATCTCTTGGTAAGCCAGAATTTGTTTCTGGCACCATAGAGCTGCCCTAGGACACAGAAAACAGAGGCATGGCATCAGGGCCACATTTCCTTTATGCATTCATCTTTTGGAGGCAAGGCAGATTCCACAGCTTGACTGCTATAAATAGTGCCACAGCAACGAGGCACATTTCTTTATTTTCACTAATGTTTGTGTGTCTTTCTCCATCATTTTACTCTCAGCCTGACCAAGGTGTTTAATTTAAACATTTGAAGAGTGCTACTTTTAGTGAGCCTCCTATTGGGAATGTTGTGCCCAAAGTCTAGACCCCCAAAAGACCACCAGGAGACCAAATCCAATGCAAAAACAAAGTCTTCAGTAGAGGTAACTCGGGCCTCTCTGTCCATCTGAAGCAGCCGCAGAGCAGGAGAGACCTCGAACATCACAGGGTGAGGACTTTTATAGTGGCCAGACTAGACAAGGGGGTCTTAGGGGATTCCAAAACTGCCTAGTTACAGACTTGGGATTGTCTCGAGTCCTGGTTAGGGGTATCTGGACTGAGCTGATTGGCTATTTGGGGTCTAAGGAGTTGCAAAATTAGTCTCAGCAGAAGGACATCTGGAGTTGCTTGTCCGTTTCTGATTGGCCTTTCTCTGTTGGGGAGTTGATGGTTCTCTCTATAACTAGGGCTAAGGTCAGGAGGAGTTGAGGGGTGGGCATCCTGCTCAGGCTCAGGTCTCTTTGCTATGGCTGCAAGTCTGCTGAAGCCTGAGTCTTTCAGGTATATTTATTTTTAATCTACTCTACTAATACCTTTTAGGTGGTATACTTAGACCAGACATGTTTAATGTGGTTATGGGAATGTTCAGAGGTAAACCTGCTATTTCAGTTTTTGTTTATATTTGTTTTGTCTGGTTCCCTGGTTTGTTTTCCCTGTCTGTTTGTGAGTTACTTGAATAGTTGGTTTATCTACAGTGTTTTCAAGTGTATTGCTTGGAATAACTTTAAATGATTACACTAGGTATTACATTTTATCCATTAAAACTCCTTACATTCTACATTAAAACTTTTTATCACACTATACTGTTTCCATCATCACAATGCTTCAGATGAGGTATAAAAACTTCCTTTAGTAAGCCTATTAAAATAGAAATGTGATTTATTTTTAGGCATTCTTTGCTCCTTTTTTCAGTAGACAATGAGAAAAGATGGACATCACTTTTCTAACTAGGGTACTTGATACTGATTCCTGTGAAGACTTATGCTTGCTACTTGCTATACAATGATCTAGATCCACGGACATTTACTTGAATACCTCTTTGCTGTATGCCGCAGGAATATATCATAAGAACTCAGCTGGTTATAGCAAAGTCACTACCTGGAGGGATCAGGAAATTCCTCCAGAGGAAGCCAAATCCCAAGGAGTTTTTTATGCTACTTGGCTTGTTACATATCAGCTGTATTCTGTTATGAAAATCATGTGTGCTTTCATAGTTTTCCCAATTGACTTTTCCCTAAGAAGGGCTAACAGTGTGGACTGATCATTCTCTGGACATACACATTCCAAGTATTTGGAGAACAGCCTCAGGAAAGGCTTCTCTGGAATCAGATATCTACCTTAGCCACTTTCAAGGACTACAAGGAGACACCTCGAAGATGGGTGCCCAACTTTCAAGGACTAACAGTGATAGCAGCCCACATACAAGTCTCCTGACTTAAGGTAAATTCCACAAGGGGACACTGCCTAGGTCAGGTGGACATTTAGTAATAGCTTTACACAATTTAGCAGGGACCCCCCCCCCCTTTCTTATACCAGGACTTCCAAGGCACGGATGGAGAAGAGAAAAGAGAATGAAAGAAATAGATGGGTAAGAACTTGAGAGGGACATACTGAGATGGGGAAGAACTAGATTAGATTAAAGGGCTAGAAGAGAGTACTAGAGGAACAAGATGGAAGATGAGGAAGAGTCAGATGGGAAAGTCCTAGCTGGGTAAGAACAAGGTGAGAAGGACCCAGATGAGGCAGAATTAAGATGAGAGAATTAAGATGGAACTTAAGAGGGAGCAGTAGATAAATATAGAGAGAAACCAGGCAAGAAAGGAGCTAGGCACAAGAACAGAACTGAAGCTGTGTATAAGGATGTTATGCCAGAGGAATTAAAGAAATGGACTATAGAGCTTGGTGTGCTGAGATTCTATTTCCTGAAAATAGTCCTCGCCATTAGCAGTTCTCTCTCCTGAGCCCCTGGGATGTATAATATTGAGGCTGGTCCCTCTAATATTATACAAGACCTCTTAATATTCCCATGAACACAAATAAATGTTAATTATTTCAGCCATTCTAAGACAAAAAATGCAAAATTACCAAGTACACAGGCCCTGAATGGCTGAAGGTACTCATTCTAGTAGACATGCTGAAGTGTGAACCTAAGTGAGGGAATCTAGAAAGAGTAGTAGGGATTGAGGGTGATGAGCCCCAGTTATATATAGCCTTGGAACAGTCTACCATACTGGGGCTATTTCCCTATTTGATTGCCTTGAATCTATAGTTTATAACTTGCCACAGTCCTCAATTATGGGATGTATTTCATCTCTATTTGTGAAGGAGAAAGACTGAATACATTTTAACACCAGCAACAGATACAGGCCCCATGCTATAGGGTAGAAGTTGGCTGAAATAGGAACTACAACTAGATCCGAGTGACAGAGACAAGATTGTGGTGATATTTTGTTTGTATTCTAACAAATAAAGCTTGCCTGGAGATCAGGTTGTGGAGCTAGGCACTAGTTAGACATAGAGGCCAGGCAGTGATGGCACACACCTTTAATCCCAGCACTTGGGAGGAGGAAGCAGGAAGATCAGGAGTTTGAGGCCACCCTGGGCTACAGGAGATTGATCCAGTTTAAAAGAGAAACATAGCCAAGTGGTGGAGGCACACACCTTTAGTCCCAGCACTAGGGAGGTAGAAACAGGAAGTGATATGGCAGGGCGAAGAGTGGAATATAAGGTGGAAGGAGACAGGAGCTCACCCCTCTTTTCCATCTGAGTATTCCTAGAGGTAAGAAGTGACTGTGGCTTCTTGCTCCTTTGTCTCTCCTATCTTTCAGCATTTACCTTGATATCTGACTCTGGGTTTTTATTATTAAGACCAATTAGAATTCGTGCTACAAGCACTGTTCTGAACAGCAGTCTGGTACACCCCCTTAGGTTCTCTTGACTGCTGTCTCTCTGGAGACATCCCTGGATCATGGCATCTCCACTAACCACCTAATCCCTGTCTGAGGCCCAGAATGCTGCTCAGCTCAAAGATGTAATGATGTTGTGTTCCCCAATATATTGTGCACCCTAATAAACTTATCTGGGGTCAGAGAACAGAACATCTACTAGATAGACATAGAGTCCAGAAAATGGTGGCACACATGCTTTTAATCCCATCACTAAGAGGTCTGTGTGGATCTTGTGAGTTGAAGGGCACACTAGGAAGAGAGCCATGTGTGGTGTCATACACCTTTAATCCCAGCACTTGAGATCTCATGTCTTTGCATGAAAAAGACACACGCCTTTAATCCCAGAAAATGATGGTAGGAAGCAGAAAGGTATATGAGGTGTGAAGACTGGGAATTTTGGCTGTTTAAGCTTTTAGGCTTTTAGCAGCAGTTCAGCTGAGATCCATTCCAGATGAGGACTCAGAGGCTTCCAGTTTGAGGAAACAGGATCGGCTGAGAAGTTGGCAAGGTGAGGTTACCTGTGGTTTGTTCTGCTTCTCTGATTTTCCAGCATTCACCCCAGAAACTGGCACCAAGTTTTTTATTAATAAGACCTTTTAAGATTTGTGTTCCACAAGGAAGCAAAACTGCTGTGTGATCCACCAACATTTGTACCAACCGTGGGCAGTGACTGGAGTCCCAAGGGAAGAACCAGAGCTGTATGTGACAAAATCAATGTACACTATGACATGTACAGCCAGCCAAGGCTTCACAAAATGAGAACCCACATGAGGACCCAACTAAGTCCATGAGTGGTACCAGTATGTCAGTAGGCAGAGGGCTGTCAGCTGACTCAGGTACAACCTATCAGGGGCCACATCGTTTGAGAACACTCTTGCTCCTTCCTCCAGTATTTATCAACTGCCAACAGCTCCTCAACAGTAAATAAAAAGATATTTAAAATATAAGAAAGAAAATCTGGAACAAAGTTGAAATATAGTACATGTCCCATGATATTTAACTAAAATTATATTATTTATCCTCTCATTGAAAGTATTCATGAATCTTTTTACTTACAAAAGTATCGATGACTTTTGTACTGTTGAAAGCTTTATTTACTTCATTTGCTATAAATATGTTTATATTTCATAACTTTTATGCAATAATTATTTTATAACGTCCTGTTTTCAGAGGGGAAATATGTTCCATTCAAGTTGAAAAGTCTTTGCCATCTGAGATCAGCCTTACTTTGTCAATATTTTCATCATTAATCCATTTTCCATGACCTCATCTATCAAGTATTGTTTTTTATTTTAAACCTTTATTTTTATTTTTTAATTAAAAACATTACTAAATCTAAAGAAATCAAGAAACTAGACATCAAAATACTGAACAACCCCATTTAAAAAATGGGCTACAGAGCTAAACAGAGACTTCTCAACAGAAGAATCTCAAATGGCTAAAAGACATTAAAGGAAGTGTTCAATATCCTTAGTCATCAGAGAAATGCAAATCAAAATGACTCAGAGAAACCATCTTACACCTGCCAGAATGCTAAGATAAAGAAAATGTGGTACATATACACAATGAAGTACTACTCAGCAGTTTAAAAAAAAAATGGCATCATGAAATTGGCAGGCGAATGGATGGAACTAGAAAATATCATCCTGAGTGAGGTAACCCAGACTCAGAAGGACAAACATGGTATGTACTCACTCATAAGTGAATGCTAGATGTAAAGCAAAGAATAATGAGACTAATATACACAGCTCCAGAGAAGCTAGCTAACAAGGAGGACCCTATAAGGGACTCATGGATCTCCCTGGGAAGGGGAAATTGAGGAGATATCCAAGAGCAAACTAGGGATGAGGGGTGGGCAATGGAGCATAGAAAATAAGAGATGGAAACATAAGGGAACGGGATGGTTGAGCTGGAACAGGGACAGAGGGGGAAAGCAAAGAAAGAGATACCATGATAGAGGGAGATATCATGGGTTAGAGAAACCTGGTGCTAGGGAAGTTGCCAGGAATCCCCAAGGATGACCCCAGCTTGAACTACTAGAAATAGTGGAGGGGGTGCCTGAACTGAACTGGCTTACTCTAGGGCTCAGACCAGTGAATACCCTAACACTTATCACAGAACTTTTCTCCAATGACTGATGGAGGCAGATGCAGAGATCCATAACCAAACACCAGGCAGAGCTCCGGGAGTCCAGTCAAAGAGAGAGAAGAGGGATTCTATGAGCTAGGGTCATCAAGATCACGATGGGGAGACCTGCATAGACAACCAAACCAAACCAGTGGGAACTCATGAAAGTTGGATCAATGGCTGTGGAGCCTGCATGGGACTGGACTAGGCCCTCTACATGATAAGACAATTGTGTAGCTTGATTTTCTTGGGAGCCTCCTGACAGTAGGATCAGAATCCATCCCTGGTTCTTGAGTGGGCTTGGTGGAGCCCACTACCTATGATGGGACAACTCATGCAGCCTTGAGGCAAAGGGAAGGACTTGGACTTGCCTCTACTGGATGTGCCTCCCCATGGGAGGCCTTGCCTTCTTGAGAGGTGGAGGAGTGAGAGGGGTTGGGAGGGAAAGGCTGGGGGTGGGAGGAGGGAAGAGGGGGATCTTTGATTGGTGTGTAAAATGAATGAAAAAATTTTCTTAATAAAAAAAATTTTTAAACATTTTAAATTAATTTATTTGCCTTAATTTATATTAATTGTTACACAATTTATATAGTTGTACGAATTTAATTAAATATCTTTAATGAATTTACATTGTTACACAATATATATAGTTATATAAATTTATTTAAATATATCACTTTCCCACTGTCTTAAAGGGCTACACAGACTTTTAGAATTATGAACACTGCAAAAAACAGTTCTTATTGAGGAAAGTTACAGAAAAGGACAGTCACACATATCTCAAAACTGAGAACAGATTCTAAAAATGATCAGACAATATCATCATTGTGTGAACTTCATAAAGTGTCCTGACATAAACATAAATGGTGCAGGTCAACCACTCAATATCCTCTTTATTAGGCCAGAGACTTTGTAAATGCAAGATATGAATCTGCTAGTAGCAGAACAAAGAACATTGTTTTACACATACCTTCTTCATATGGAAGGAGTTTATTCTGAAATGATGATGAATGGTATAGTGAATACACACAGTTACAACAAATGGTATAGTGTATACACACAGTTACCACCCAGCCTTTTACTACTACCATCAGTGTTCCATGTTGTGCATAACTACATGAGCTATACTTTTACACTCGGGCTCTGCAGTGGGTTTGTTTACACCAGTGTCATCATAAATGGGAGCAACGTGTCTGTAATGACAATGAAACTCAAGGTCATACGAGGGTAAGACTCATAGTGAAAGGGAGGAAAGAGTGTAAGGCCAGAGGACCTGGAGGACTCCTGCAAAATATCGTCTGGGCTTGACAGGGGTGTTACATTCATTAACCTTCAACAGCTCTAGTTGCCTGCACAAGACCATACCAGGTCCCACCCACAGTTTAGGAGCTACAGGTAGCCAACAGCTGCTGAAGGAGGGAGAGCAGTTTTCTTTTTTTTCTTTCATTTTTATTTCTTAAGAAATTTTCTACTCACTCTACATACCACCCACAGACCCCCCTCCACCATTCTCCCACCCCCCAGCCTTCCCTCCCAAGCCACCCCACATCCCGACACCCCCCAAATCAAGGTCTCCCATGGGGAGTCAGCAGAGTCTGGCACACTGAGCCTAGGCAGGTCCAAGACCCTCCCCCACTGCACCAAGGCTTCCCAAGGCATCACACTGCAGGCACTGGGTTCCCAAAAGCCTGCCCATGCACCAGAGACAGATCTTGATCCCCCTGCCTGGGTGCCCCCCAAACAGTTTGAGTCAAATAACCATCTCCCATATCCAGAGGGCCTGGTCCAGTCCCATGGGGGCTCCACAGCCACTAGTCTACAGTTCATGGGCTTCCACTAGTGTGGCCAATCATCTCTGCAAGTCTTCCTATCATGATCTCGACATCCTCCACCTGCAGAATCTCTCCCCTCTCTCATTGATTGGATTTCCAGAGCTCAGCCTGGTGCCTGGCCATGGACCTCAGCATTTGCCTCCATCAGTCACTGGACAAAGGAGAGCAATTTTCTTATGACAAGCTGTATGACAGTTTGCCCATTATCCTACTATTCAAGCTACACCCATGTGTATGTGGAGAATACAAGTTTGACTCAGTAGGAGATAGATACATGTAAGCACATGTGTGGGGAGCATACAGTAGATGAAGGGGACAAGAATTTGATAATGGAAAGTGGGGGTTCATGGGAGAAGTTAGATGGGGAAGGGAGAGTGGATATGATCAAAGTGCACTGTACTCATGGATGATATTGTCCAAATAGTGCATTTTCTTTGGGACAAAAATATGAATTTTCAGCTCCAAAATATTGTCACCATAGAAGGAATTGTCTTGCTGTCTGACACTGACTAAATCATCATTCTGGTGAATGAGATTATAAATAAATGAACAAAGATACAATTCATAACAAATCAAAGCCTAAAGAAAGCCTTTCATTTTCTTCAAATCTAAGAAACTCAAGGTGAGAAGTCAATGAGCACGGCTGTGATAAAGCATATGTAGGATTCAGAAAAGGACACTTGAGGTAGAAATTTCTAGAGATCCTCAGCAGAGTGAATGAGGACACCTTCTGTTTCTCTGCAGGAATCACTGGCCCCAGGAGAAAGAGACTTTGCCCCTGAGAATTCTGACCAATGCCCCCTTCATGTCTTTGTTCCGCAGGCTGTAGATGAAGGGATTCAGTAGAGGGGTCACCACTGTGTACATGACAGCAGATGCTGTGTCCTCTACCACTGAGTTGGAGGAAGAGGATGAGGGGCATAGATAAGCCTTTATCACTGTCCCAAAGCACAGGGCCACCACAGCAAGGTGGGACCCACAGGTAGAAAAGGCCTTGCGCCTCCCTTGGGCAGAAGGGACCCTGAGGATCGCAGACACAATGCGGATGTAAGACACAAGGATGATCAAGAAGGGGATTAAGATGACTGCACCTCCCAGGTAGAGAAGCACAAGCTCATTGATTTGGGTTTCAGAGCAAGCAATCTTCATCAGGGGTCCCAGATCACAGAAGAAGTCTGGAATGACCTTCTTAGAGCAGAAGGAGAGCCGGAACATGAGGAAGGTGTGTGTCATGGCAACAACATTTGTAAGGGTCCAGCAGCCTGCCACCAAGAGTGAGCAGCGCCTGAGGCTCATGATCATTGTGTAGTGGAGAGGGTGACAAATGGCCACAAATCGGTCATAGGCCATTGTGGCCAGGAGGAAGATGTCCATGTCTCCAAAAGTCAAGAAGAAGTAAAGCTGGGCCAGGCATCCTGCATAGGAGATGGTCCTGCTCTGGGAGTGAATGTTCACCAGGGCCTTAGGTATTGTGGTGGAGGTGAAAAGGATGTCATCACAGGACAGGCTGGCAAGGAAGAAGTACATTGGAGTGTGGAGTTGTACATCAGTAACAATGGCCAGGACAATGAGCAGATTCCCAGCCACAGTGACCAGGTACATCCACAGGAAGATCAGGAAGAGGAATCGCTGCTGCTGTGGTTGTTCTGAGAGACCCCAGAGGAGGAACTCAAAGGTGTTGGTCTGATTTTCTCTTGCCATGAGCACAGAGGTCAATGAGGAGAATCTTGAGCTTGCTTTCTGAGATGTTTCATGCTAGATGATTGCTGAGCATTCCCTTCTCTGAGCTCTAGAGAAGAATGACAGTGTTTCCATAGTAACCATGTGGTACATGCTTAGGACACAAAATGCTCTTCCAGACATTTCTACAAGATTCAAATGATAACTGTTAAAATAGTCTTCTTGGATGTTTTTCTACATTTCTTCTGGCCAAAGTATCTTTGCTTATACTACAGTTTTACTTAGCTATGCTCTAAGGATCCAAAAAGGTTTGTTCACCCACTTTCATGGGTTCTATAGGCATGAAATGCCAACCTTTACCTGGTTCAGTGCCAGATAACTAACAGTAAATAATCCTTAACCCCAGACAGTTTTTGTAGCAGGAATTCCAATTGGTCTTAATAATAAAAACCCAGAGCCAGATATCAGGGTGAAAACTGAAAGATCAGAGAAGCAGCACAGTCCAGCACTGAAGATACTTCTTACCTCTACAGAATCCTTGGGCTGAAAGGGGTGATTTCCTGTCTCTATCCCACCTTATTAGTTACTCTCTCTGCCCAGCCATATTACTTCCTGTTTCCTCCTCCTAAGTGCCAGGATTAAAGGTGTGTACCACCACTGCCTGCCCTCTAGTGGCCAGCTCTGTACTCTGATCTCCAGGCAAGCTTTATTTGTTAGAGCACAAACAAAATACCACCAGAGTTTTTAATCACAAGTTATGGATATAACTAAATACATTGGAATCTTCCACCATTTGGACTCAGCCTGCCATACCCACTCAAACCACTCTTGGATCCTTGGGCAGCTGTTCTGATCCATCAGTGTCACAAACTTAATGTTCTGAAGACAACAGTTGGTGTTTACCATTAGTCTAGAAATCATGTTTCTGTAATAAGAAAACTAATTAGTAAAGATGTGTGTGATATCTAGAATATTCTTCAAAGACTCAGTGAAATAGACAAAAAGAAGACCAAACCTCTGCTGTCTAGAATTACAAAACTGAGGGAGGCACTTGGGATTCTGGCTCATGTTGCTAACCTCCGCTACACAGTAAATTTGAGTACAGCCTGGGCTACATAAGAGCCCATTTAAAGAAATGGAAAGATATTAAAAGTTAAACAAAATAATAAAACATATATGTGAATATGTACATGATCACTCTATTTCAATTCTGCCAATGAACACACTTCTCTCCCAATTTCCTACTTAACTTACCAAATATACTGCATAAGACTACATAGCTAAACCCAATCTCACAAAACTAACAATGTCTCAACTATGACCTCTCATAAACATTCAATTAAAATTAATTACAGGACTTAAAGAATACAGTAAGGAAATTAGAAAATAAGAATGCCTCATTAACCTGGAAAAGTTGTTAAATGTCTTTAGTAGATAATTATCAATAACAAAAAAGGTGTTTTAAAAATCTGAAATCTATAAACTATGCAATAGGTTTTTGCCAGGCAAGATCACTGAATGTACTTTAGAACACACAGCCCTCCTTAATAACTATGCATTGGTCACTACCTCCCCAAGATGTCTCCCAGGACTCTCTCCTCTCTGAAGATCACTATTCTACATGTGTTAAATTATCATAGAGCACATAACATGCAATTATGTGCCAGCTACAAAATAAAATAATACTATCAAAATTACTGAATACTTAGAAAATAATAATAGTAATGTCACACACCAGAGTCTATGGAATATTACTAACAAAGCAAAGGAGAATACACTGCCTGGAAAACCTTCACAAGATACAGTAAACCACCCACTACACAAAGACAAGAGCCAAGTGAGGAAAGCGGGAAGTGGAAAAACATTGAAAGTCGAAATGAAGCTCAACATCAAAAACTAACCAAAACACCCCTTAATTATACACACCAGACAGTTTGTCTATGTGCAAAGGAATGAATTAGAACCTCAGATCATACACAACATGAATTCAGAGTGGACAAAGGCCTAAAATATAAGAACTAAAACTGAAAATCTTGGAAGAAAATACAAGCCCACGTTGTGAAATAAAGCAATGGTTTCATAGACATGACAACAAAATACATGTCACAAAATAACATGTCAGTAAAGAAAATCAAATTACATTTCATTTAAATTATATTAAAACTTAATTTAAATTCAGCTTTAAGTAACTAAAACACTTGTTGTTCAAAGTATAATCTCAAGAATTTACAATATAGGAGGATTGTTGTTGTTGTTGTTTTGAGACAGATTCTATCCTCAAATTCTCTACATAATTAAGGATGACCTAGAACTATTGACACTTCTGCCTCCACCTGCTGAGTCCTAAGACTATAGGTATGTGCCAATGTGCTCCATTTGGGGAAAAATGTTTAAAATTTTATCTATATCTGTATATGGGGAGGAGCTTTGTCCTGCTTCACTCCATCTATGACGATTGAAAGTTTTGCTGCTTCAACTTGAAATGCCAGACTTTGTTGCCTCCCAATGGGAGGCCTTACCCTCTCTAAGAGGTGGATGGGGAGTGGGATGAGAGAAAGATAGGGAGTGAGCAGAAGATGGGAGGGAGGGGACCAGTGGTTGGTAGGTAAAACAGAAAAAATTTAAATAAAAAATTCTATGATATATAAGCAACAGTTACAACTTGATAAAAAGAAAATAGCTAATAGTGATATATTTTAACTATTTCCAACACTTTCCCAAGTAACTTTACTGAAGCCATATGATGAGATGTATTTTTCTTTGAGTCAGTGTTTCCTAGAAGACATAGCTGTCTGTACTAAAGTTTTTATATACAAAGTATTTTCTGTGGACAACTACCGTTTCAAAACAAACAAAAAGGAGAGAGAAACAAACACAATGAGATGCCACTTCCCACACTCTATGTCATCAGGTCAATAAACCAGGTAACATCAACTGTACCAAGGATGAGAAAATGCTGAGACTTTAGGACCTTGGTGGTGGAATATGAAACAATATGTGACTAATATGGAAAATGATTTGACATTTCTCGAAAGGCTAATCATAGGGCTATCTAGCCTAGTTACACCAAAGGAAAACAAAACTTGGACATCAATTTCTTACCATTACTCATTATAGAGGAGAACTGAAAACAACAGAAACGCCTACCCTGGCTGCAGGAATCCACGGTGAGACGGCAGTGCCCTGACTCCAGAGTGCAGACGTCACAAGTGTGTGGAAGTTGGTGCTGTTCTGCATCAGAGCTTCCTAAGGACTCACACTTCCAACAAGCCCCAGGTGATGCTGATGCTGGGCAGGGAGGGTGTGGTACCCTCTGCAGCCAGTCCTTGATGTTCAAAATGAGCTGCTAAAGACTAAAGTCTGCAATGGAAATCCTAGCAACCATGTGCAATGCAAGGTCCTGGACTGGGCTCCATTTGAGCAGATAGAGCGAAAGAGAAAGTTTCCAGGATATCTAGAGAAATTTGAATAGAGACCAGACATTGACCAGAAAACACATTATTATTAATTAAATTGGAATTGAAAACGTTTTTGAGGAGATATGTAAGAGGCTTCTAAAGATACGGATTGAATTTTAGGGGTGTAATACCACAGTAACTATAGCTTGTTTTAACATATTTCAACATAAAAATATAAGTCATTACAATCTATATAAGATACAGGCAACATTAAAATGGATATTCCAGAAATTAAAAACTTACTTTGTGAAATGAAAACTTAAGCTGTGCTCCACAAATTCAGATGCCAAAATCAAAGAAAATAAAATAATGACAAAAGGAGCTACAGTTATAAAAGATAAAATTCCAACATCCAATCCAAGAATCTGAGAAATCATAAAGGAAGAAACTAAGTAATGATCCTACATTTATAAATATAAACACTTTTTTAGATTCTACTCACATTTTTAAAGACTAAGAAGACATATAGTTATATATCCTTTAATTTTTTTAGTGTCAAAGGTATTCATTCATCAAACTCTATTAATACAAGCAAGCATTGCTCCAGAACATTCTGAGATACTTTAAAGAGTTCTTCACCTGGTTTGTCTTATTTGACCATTTACCTCCATTTGCTTGTGAGAAACCTGCTGCTCAGAGATCTTGCCTAATGCATTCAGTAAAACTTTCCCCAAACTCCAAAATTTGGATCTTTGCTTGGACCATATCAAGGGGACTCTTGCCTCTCATTTTTCGGTGCACTCAAAGCTGAGTATCCCCTATCATAAGGACTTCCTTGGTGAAGTAGGAACAGATGAGATTTTCAGGACTGACAATGTGATGCTCACTGTAAGAGCATGAATTGTTGAGACTAAGATTGAAAAGCACAGGAACAAATAGCCAAACGAATGGAAGCACATGAATTATGAACCAAAGGCTGTGGAGCCCCCAGCTGGGGCAGGCCCTCTGGATAAGTGAGACAATTGCATAGCTTGAACTGCTTGGGATGCATCCAGGCTGTGGGACCAGGACCTGTCCTTAGTGAATGAGCTGGCTGTTTGGAACCTGGGGATTACACAGGGACACTTTGCTCAGCCTGGAAGGAGGGGACTGGACCTGCTTGTACTGAATCCACCAGGTTTAAATGAATCCCCTGGGGAGTCTTGGACCTGGAGGAGATGGGAATGGAGGGGAGGGGCTGAGGGAAGGTGGGGGTGGGAGCGGGAGGGGGGAGGACAGGGGAACCCATGGCTGATGTGTAAAATTAAAACACAAATATAATAAAAAAAAATTTTAAAAGACCATATGTATTATGAGCTATGTAAGGATCTATGAAAGGAGATTGTTCACAGATGAGGGATAGATATACACATACAAACGATTTCCTCAATTTTGATTACCAAAATGACAAATGGAAATTTTATAAAAATTAAGGCAGTAAAATGTCAAGAATAAAATCTATACAATATCTAAGAATAAATACAAGTAAAGCCTAAGATCTAAATAATGAAAACCATAAAATTTTATATTAAAAAGATATCTTCCTTATTTTGAAAGAAAGGGGAAAATATCCCATATTTTGACTAAGAAAAGCCATTTTCATAAAAACTATAACCTCCCTCAAATCAAAACATAATACAACTGAAATTAAATGATAATGCAATTACATGATAATTGCAATTGATGATAATACAATCACAATTAAATCACTAGTGTTAATTCTTAAATTAAGTTCATATAATAATGAGCCAACTATACCTAAGTGTCTTAAACACAAAAATACAACCTTCTAGGTCTGTATAGTGTTCTTTGTAATCATGTTTTCAGGACTGACCATTTGGTACTGGATAACCACTCGGTGTGCTCTTTTCTGGAGAAGACAATTTCTCCTGCTCTCAGCATCCCTTAGCTGCCTGTCTTAGTTCTTTGTCTCAGTTTGAAGTCTCCTAGATTTAAACACAGACACACACATGTCCACATTAACATGCCTACTGTTGTTGTTCTTGTTCACCTCATGTTTTGACAATCATGTTGCCTTCTATTTTCTTGAGAAAAGTCCTGTTTCTTGCTTACAGCCCTGTATTCATAAAGACTGAAAACACAATATGCACTTATAACATGCTGTGGATGAGAACACACAGCATGCCCCTGGAACACAAGATTCTAACTAACACAGCCAAAACATGGAGACTCATCTGTGTACAAGGGAACATGTACTTGGTGCCACCAGGAACAGACAAGGGCAGAGCTGGCAAAGGACAAGTGAGCATCTAAACAGCTAAGGAGAGACTCCAGGGTGCCTGGGACCTAAGAGGACAGCTCCTCCCCTGGACTAGGACTGAAAGCCTGGCTCTGCCAGACTTGAGAGTTCAGGAGCAGAGAGACCACCCCACCCTGAGGAAGGGGTCACTGCCAGGAAAACTGAGCAGTGTGTTCCTGCAAGCGCCTCCAGTTGAGGCTTGAGTAGTGCAGGAAAAAGGAAACAGCTGACCTGAGCCAGCGGGTTCTTTATGGACGCCGATGCCCAAACTCCTAAATCTTAAATCCTCTCAGAGGGACTTGTGGATCTTGTTGTAATCCTGTGCTGATCCAGGAAGGTAAGGTCTGTGAGTGGTGTCAAGTTCACACATGAGGGAACAGCAGAACCTGTGTGTGATCTCTACTCTTTTCTATTCCAAATGGCATGCTGTGGTATGGTGTGCTTTAGACAGAACAATAGCCTTTCAGAGCCCATGTTGAACCAAAATTGCTTCCTGATGTGTAGTAGCTGTTGTTCAGTGACAGGGTCTTTCTCTCCATGCTGGTCTAACCGACCCTGCCCTATGACTTCTCAGTTGTCTTTCAGGGCTAGCTCAGTCCAGGTGGTCTCCTAGGGACCTGCCCCTTATCTTTTCCAACAGTCCAGCCTTTGGTGTGTCTGTTCTGTTAGTCAAATGAGATGCTTTTCAATTACTTAACCAGGAAGATTTTCTGCGAAGCCATACCTGGACTTCATCTCTGGATGTTGCCACTCACCTTCCTTGTATATAGATGCTCCTTCAGCAACCTCTTTCCCATCCCTTCATTAAAGTCATACTAGTTCCCGAAGATCCTAAAGCATTTCTGGGACTAGTCGGGTAGTCTGGAATGAAATTTCACTGCCGCTATTTTAACACAACAATAATTTGTCATTATAATTACTAACTCCAGCATCACTATCACATGAAAGGCCAACTTCTGTCCCCTTCTCTACCACTGTGATTCTTACGTGCTTGAGATAACATCAGGAGCAAAGAGATGTTCAGTGCACATACGAGCTAGGAAGAAAGGCATGAGCATTGGGCATACACAGCTCTGTTCTTCCATTCCTCCCTCAGAAACTGAGGCACATGACAGTAACAGAAACAAAAAGCCAGTCATCCTGACTTCATGAGAGAGAGAGAGTTCCAGGAGGGACTCTCCACTGGCTAGAGAGCCCAAAAAATGTCAACCTCTTTTCTGTCTCATCTGTGTTCAACAGGCCAAGTACAGGCCTGACTTGATGCAGATCCTAATCTATAGGCTCCTCCCCAAAGGAAGAAACTTCTCAGGCAAAGCATGTGCCCCTATCTCCCGTAGAATACTCTCCTTTCCAAATGTGTGTTCTAGGATGACAGCACAACACTCATGGCCACCCTGAAAGATGCACCAGGATTTCCTCTTTGTGAAGGGAAAGGCATCTTTCACATGCCTTCCCTCTTGACCTCAGGGATGGTTCTACTTCATTCCACACCCCTTGTTCTCAAAGCCTTCACTGGCCATACTATCCCTCAGGGTTCCTCCTTCATCTGCTCTCCCTGCAGCCTGTTTTCTGGACCCACACACTAAAGTGTTTGTTGACTGCATTGAATCTCATGAGAATCACGCATTTTGGTTGGAAAAATTTGAAATGTACATCATCTTCCCTCCCAAGCATTGCAATTGCCAAGACAGAGTTATGATTTCACTGTGTGTAGATCATAACTGTCCACCTCTACTTGCTCCTTAAAGATGAAACACAAACCTTATTTACATTTTTTCCCAAGACCTGAAAGCCTACTTCTGTGGTGATGAACAGGGGTCCTTTTAGGATAGTGTCTCACCCCAGTTGTGAGCTTACCATACTACCTGTGTTTGTCCCAGTCACCATCTCAATGACCTGTGGCCTCTTCAGTCCCATGTTGATCGATGTAACATGAAATGTTCCCCGAAACTCTGAGGCTGTTTCTCTTTCAAGTGGAGTCTATCAAAATCACATACTGAAGCATCCTCTGGTACCCAAGGAAGTCCTACACACTCCAAGCAGCAGAACTGCAGATTGAGCTCTGTTCCTCAACATCAGGACCCAATGATACCACATGGAGAGTTCCAGCCCTAGGCTGTCAGAGGACTTACCCATCTATTGATTTCCCAGAAGGACCAGTGTGAGACTCCATCTCTTGTGGGAAGCTAGAGCTTAGCAATTGCCTCAGGACCCACACATTCCCTCAGGAGCAATTTCTTGAAAAGGAGAAAGATGTGGTCCAGTAACATTGGGCTTCTCCCAAGAAAATTCATTAACTCTCTGTTTCTTGGACTGAACTAGAGAAAGCTACCCCATACAACTAAATTAAACCTCCTCTGGCATATGACTTTTTACACAACCCCCTTAAAGTAAATCACAGGCTTCTGTTGAAATTTTTCATTATGTGGGTTTTTTGAGATAATAGATATATGTGTATATATACATATATATGTATGTATGTATAAATGTATATTTATATACATCATATGTATATATAGATACATATGAAATCATTAACATTCTCCTTTCAGTGTGATACACTCTGGTAATAGCATGGTGCTGCAAAGAAGTCAGAGAATAAGACCCCATGACTGGTAAAAATCATGCCAAGAGACAAAGAAGTCATTTTGAAGGGTTCTTATTGGCTAAGTCTTGGATAATAGAACAATGAAATAATGATACTAATGGATCATAACTAACTGAATGAAATGAAGATAAGTGAGTCACACTGGTATAGTATATGTGGATGAATAAGGCAGGAAGGGAAGGGAAGAAAAAGAAAGGAAAAATGAGAAAGAATTTCATCCTTAGGATAGAATTCAACTAATAAATTTGAAATTTGAAAAAGCAATACTGATAAAATATCACAGCAATTTTTTGAAAGCTACACATTAATGATAATAGAAAAATAATATCTATCTATACATGTTTCTTTGTACATCACCCTTTCTAAATGATCAAAATTACATGCCTACATTTGGACAAATCATATGTCTTCCAATATGTTGTATTGTAAAGGACTAAAAAGTGACTTGTGTGTATTCCTGCCTCATGTATAGATAAACCTGACTATAAGGAAGTGACAGACCAAACCTATAAAACACTTTTTAGAATGATGTTTACAAGATGCTGGTCTAGTAGGTTCCAGGTCTTGCTCCCCAATAACAGTAATAATCTAACAAGTCACTGGAAGAAATCACTCCTACACACATTCCTGCTGATGTCCAATGAAGACACTCCAGGCTCTTTGGGTGTGTAGAATGTGGACTTTCCTCCCAAAGTAGCCTCATGTCTCTCATTTCAATGAGCCAGGGGTATGAAGGGTAGTAGGGATGGTGTCGTGGTGAATCACCATAGCTTGTGAGCTGTGCTAATAATATTAAGTCTGGATCAGGGCGTGGAGCCAGGTACTAGTTGATAAGAATTAGCCAGAGAGAGTATGAGGACCTGTGAAGATGGATAAAGAAACTCACAGGAAGGAGAAGGGAGGGACCTAGATATTTGTGGACCTTTTTGGTTTGGGTGATGTGGAGAGATGCTTTCTTGCTGGGTCTTTGGGCAAAAATGAAGGTCAGCTGGTTGCTTTTGGCTTCTCTGTTCTAGTAGGTTTTCACCCCAATATATGACTCCCAATTCTTTATTAGTAAGTAAAACAACTTAGATAAAGACAAAATTTGGTACTCAACACATGGCATGAGATCACATGGCAGCTTCTAAAGCTGCCATTTCTTCCCACTGATGCAGTTGCTCCTCAGGCGGCTTCTTCCACTGCGATCCCCCTCTTCTTTACCCATCCCCAAGTGCCTCACAACTGCACCACTGCACCCACTAGCACCATGATGTTTGCTTGAGCATGCCTCACATCCCCACTGCCGCACACCTCATAGCAGATTTGGTAAGACAACTGGGAAATCCAAAGAAAAATCTATCCCATGTTAAAAATGGGAAATATCACAAGCAGGGAGTTAGGACTGTATAGTGCCATAATGGATGGCTTGAAAATGTAAAAAAAAAATGAGTGAATGGATAACCAATTTAGCTAGGATTGACATAATGCTGATTATAATTACTATCAGTTTGATAATTCATATTTTTTCCTTAAAAAGTAGTTTGATAACTATGCAAAATATGAAAATTTGACTGGCAAGATACAAGCCTGAGAAAGACTAACTATTGATTTAAAAAAACAAGCTTAGAAAGATCTACTAATGAAAATAAGAAAATACTCAAACACAAACAGAGGAATTTTGATAAGAACCTACCATACATACTACTGCATGATGAAACTGAAAAGGGGTGACCCAAGGTTATTAGGAAACCAATCTCATATTAGAAAACCAGTTCCTATACAAGAATTACCAGCAAACAAGAGACACCCCCAACATTATGCAGAAGTTTGATGGAATCCTATAGACATATTAGGTTTGAAGAGATTTAAGGAAGTAGTCATTTCATATGGTATGCATTCACCCTATGTGAAGCAGATAAATTCATGGACAACTCAGAACAGAATTATCCCTCAAGACTTGATAGATTTAGCTATAGCAATATTGGAAGCAGGTCTTATAATGGAGAACATGGTGGAAAGAGGAAGCTAGGGTCATAAAACAATGAAACAGGGTTAGAGGTATTGACATTTCTCAAGACCAGTTTCCCACTAAAGGATAATATCCTGATTTGCAAAGACAATTTAAATTTGATGATCACAACTTGTTCCTATGCCATTTAATAGCATTGAATGCTTGAAACAAGTTTGAAGAATCAGGGAAGAGGTCTGAGTTATTTACCAAAATTATATGAGACCCTAAAGAAGCCTTCACTAATTTTTTTTTACAATGATTGACTTTAGCTGTAAGTAGAATAGTATCAGATCCAGAAGACAGACAGATATTAATTGAATCTTTGGCTTTTGAAAATGCTAATTCAGAATGTAAAAAGGTGATTAGGCTGTTAAATGCAAGATCAGTACCAATAGATGAATGCATTAGGAATACTGCTGATAAGAGATCTCATGCTTATTATACTACTTTAATAGGAGGAGTGATTTCTAAAATTTTTAAGAAAAAAATCAAAATGTCAGATGTTTTAATTGTGGTAAGCAAGGTCATCTGAAAATGGATTGTGGCAAGGCATTCCTAGAAACAATGCTTTTTCTACAGATAATCCAAATAGAAGGCCCTAGTCTTCTGGAGTATGCAAAAGATGTGGCAAAGGCCAATATTGGACTAATGAATGCAAATCAAGAAGGGACAGGCATCCCTTTGCCATCAGGAGATGCCTTAGTGGTCAGGCCCAAATATCAAATTTGGTTTAATCATTTCCTGTCAGCATTGGAGAAACTCATCCACAAAGCAATTTAAAAACTTAACACTTGTTGTTAAAAATGATTCTGTTCTGTATGTGATCAAGAACAGAAAAACTCCTGGAGCTCCACCTGGGGCCTGGCCAAGGATCTCTACATCCACTTCCATCAGTTATTGGATGAGAGTTCCAGCGACCATTAGGGTGTTTGGCCACCTGATCACCAGACTAGGTCAGATCAGGCTTTCTCTCGACCATTGCCAGCAGTCTACTGAAGATGTATCATTGTGGATTTCTGGGGACCTCTCCAGCACTCTGCTTATTCCTGTTCTCACTGTTTGGTAGGCACCCAGGCAGTGGGACCCAGACCTGTCCTTAGTGCATGAGCTGGCTGTTTGGAACCTTGGGCTTACACAGGGACACTTTGCTCAGCCTGGAAGGAGGGGACTGGAGCTGCCTGTACTGAATCCACCAGGTTTAAACGAGTCCCCAGGGGAGTCTTGGCCCTGGAGGAGATGGGAATGGAGGGGAGGGACTGGGGGGAAGGTGGGGATGGGGTGGGAGGGGGGAGGACAGGGGAACCCATGGCTGATGTGTAAAATTAAAACACAAATATAATAAATTCAAAAACAAAAACAAAAAAAGAATAGAAAAACTTCAGTAGATAAAACAAAAAAATAAGTATTTTGGCAAGCTTCTATAATTGATCAAAGAAAAAAGCAAAAATATGAATAAATGTCATTTTAATCAAAGGATTATTGGACAGGTCCAGATAAAACCATAATTTCACCAAAATTGTGGCATCCAGATTGGCCTACTCAAGAGGTGAATATTCAGCTTTTATGGATTGGAACTTAATCTCAAGTAAAACATAGTACAAGGTAGAGTAGGTCAAGTGTATAGGGCCAGAAGGATGGATAGGAAAATTAAAGACATATGTGGCTAACATGGCAACAAATTTATGGAGACATGATTTGTTGGAGCAATAGAAAACACAGATTAACATTACTCCAATCTCAGAAATAAACAATAAAATAAAGAATGCTTCTGAGAAAAATAATAAAAGGTTCTATCAAGAGCAGTCACAGACTGTTTAGGTTGCACATAGGCAGAGCACAACAACTGTTGGTCTTCCAAGGTACCAACAGCCCTACCTATAAAATAGTTAACTGATGAACCTGTCTGTGTGGAACAATGGCCTCTGACATCAGAAAATGACAGGCACTAGAACAGCTGGTACAGGAACAGTTAAATGCTCAAAATATTGGTGAATCAACCAGTCCTTGGAATTCTCCTATATTTGTTATTAAAAAGAAGTCTGGAAAATAGAGAATGGTAACAGATCTGAGAGCTATTAATAAGGTGACCCAGCCGATGAGCTCTTTACAGGTCGGAATTCCCTTGCCTCTTTTATTACCTAAAGGATGGTGTATTACAGTGATTGATGTAAAAGACTGGTTTTTTTATTATACCTTTACAAGAGCAGGATAGAGAAATTTTTGCCTTCACAGTGACCTCTTATAACAATTCTCAACTTGTTGAAAGGTACCATTGGAAAATTCTTCCACAAGGAATGTTAAATAGCCCTATCTTGCATCAATATTTTATACAACAGCTATTAGAAATAATTAAAAAACAATTCCCTCAATCTATAATTTACCATTATATGTATGATATCTTACTGGCTGATTCATATGCAGATACCTTAGAAAAATGATTCATGAAGTAAAGAGAATTTTGCCTTGTTGGGAATTACAAATTGCTCATGAAAAAATACAAAGAGGAGATTCTATTAATTACCTAGGATATAAATTAGGTTTATAGGAAATTCAACCACATAAAGTACAAATTAGGAGAGTTCAGTTACAAACTATTAAAGATTTTCAAAAATTGCTGGGAGATATTAACTGGCTAAGGCCACAACTGGATTAACTACTCAAGAGCTAATTAATTTATTTCAAATATTACAAGTTGATAAGGACTTAAATAGTCCCAGATACTTATCAGCTGAGGATGTACATATGGATTGCTTGGATCCAGAGTTTGATTGTATCATAGCCATATGACCTTCTACTCATTCTCCTACAGGATTTCTTATGCAGAGAGAAGATAATATCTTAGAATGGATATTTTTGCCACACAGAGTAAAAAGGTAAAGACCTGTGTAGAAAAGGTTTCTGAATTGATTCTGAAAGTAAAATTGAGACAAACAGTTATAGACAGATCTAATCAAAGACATACTTAATAAACAGAAAGGGGTAATAAAGACCCCAGAGATAGATTACACAGTGCTTTGTTAACTTCAAATTTGTATGCTAATGAGAAAGCAATGACAGCTGCAGAAAGACATTGGATAGTACAGAAAAACTTCTGAATTAAACCAGTCTGTATACTTTAAAGATATGTTGACCTCAGAATGGAAACTGAGATATGTGTTACATTGGGGGGGAGGTTTTGCTTTTGTTTCCATGGGCGAAGAAATCTATGGATACCATCAAGATTAAGAAAGATTAGTTTCAAACAGGAGAGACCTCTTGATGAAGGAGAGGTGATAGTTTATCAAACAGCTTGGTCATTCAATTTAAACTAACTTATAAGACTAACAAGTGCTTTCATTTGATAGTTATGAAAAATTACTTAAAAGATAATACTTGTTCTGTTGCCAAAAAGCATTTTGCCTTAACAAAGATATAACCTGCAAAAAAAGGAACTCCCCGAAGTTAGGGTTGGTCCAGGTTTTGTTTTTGTCTTTCCAGGAGAATAAAAGTATCCAACTAAGGAATCTGGAGACCACTGGACAAATGAGACATCTGAGAAAGGACAAATCACCAAAAGAAAATGTCCCAAGAAAAAGAGTAAATTGGCTTAATATATAGCACACCTCCAACAGTGTAGAATTTCATAAATCTTCCAAAACTGCTTGTTTTCGCTGCTCTGTATAAACATAAAAGGAAAATGGTTTTTGGGTGGTCCAAATTCAGTTAAAAATTAAAGCTATCTTTGGAGCTGGAGCATGGCTCTCTCCTTATCTAAACCCACACATACTTATTAAAGGAAAATCCAAAATCTCTGTCTCATATCAGAAGATCCACCTGGTATGGGACAGAAGAAAACAAAAATTAAGGGACTATTCTATGCTGCTAATCTCATCATCCTTTGGTTTTCATTTGACTCTTTAAAACTTCTCTGAAGGTAAAAATATTAACTTAAAATCTATAAGATTTTATATATATATGTATATATATACATATATATATATGTATGTATGTATGTATGTATATATATATATATATACTTTCTGTCATGGTGTTAGTGGCCGCATAGCAATGACCTTTGAGGTCTCTAAAAAGAAGATGGGGCCTGAAATGATTAATCCAACTGGACTGTGGTAATGCCACTATGATGACTAATAATTCTCAAAATACCACCAAACTACAAACTACAAGACAACTTCAAAGTGGCTAAGATAGTCCAGCTTCACAGAGTATTCCAGCCATGCTTCAGTTAAGCCCTGCACCTTCCCATCATGCAGAGATTGGACAATAAATGATGCAGCTAGTTCTCACAGGGCTTGATCATTATTCCAATTTTCTCAGGGTCCCCTAAAAATGCTGTTGCCCCCAGACAACAGAAAATTATTTTAAGGACATGATGCCCACATTCCCGAGAGTTGGCATGGGTAGATTTTGGTCCTTCAGTGAGTTCTGGATGTTTGTCATTGTTTAGTGGGGATAGTTGCACATTGTAATTGGTCATGATCAGGGAGGAAACTAAGCAAAGGAGGTTAGATTCAGGGATCTCTTTCATTAAAAAAATAAAGGGGGTAGGAATGATAGGATAAAAGGATACATTATTAAATCTACTTTTAGACTAAAAAGCAACTACTAGCCTCAAATATTTTACATTTGTATGAATTTTTATATATTGATTTAAATTTAAGGTTATTTTTGTTACAAGATATTGTAAGGTATTGTACTTATGCAACTCATTTAAAATTGTAATGTAAAGTTCTAGTCCTTGAAAACTACTATTACAAACTGTTTAAGATAATTAAAATAGCAATCAAACTTTAGTAAGGGTTTAGATGTTGACAGATATAAGCTTCATTTAGCCTCAAGTATTTTAGAGAGAAAGGTTGTCTTCAAACATTTCAGAGATCTACAGAATATTGTATTTAAGATGTTTTAATAATGCAAGACTTTTCATTACAATCAGACACATCTGCTCCTGGCAGCACCAATGTACTTCAGAAAGGATGATGGGTATTAAAGAACTTCCATGTGGAGTTTGCTTTCAATATGACCAATCTAGCCATTAGGCAGGAAACTGACCTTGCCTCAACTTCTGATACTATGCTGTCCAAATTGGATAAGCAGGATGCAAAGAAGATGATTGCCAAACTTTCCAAAATTCCTGCTTCGCAGAAACTCTGTCAGATATAGCCTGTAAGCCTGAGATGGATGCCCAATGTTGCAGAGGAACATTGTGTAACTGTTCAGGCAGCAAGCTGTCCCTGTCATTTATATAGTTTTGGAAGTTTTTTGCTCTGTACTTCCTGTTTACTCTGGTAATATTTTATCCTTTTCAGGTCTGTGATGAGTGTTGAAGACTAGATAGTTATGCTGTTTTCCTTGTTAACAAATTCAGAAAAACTTACAAAAGACATGTAGAGTTTATAAGGTAGAGAGACATAAAAGCTTAAGTTGTTTATACAAGAAAATTTTCTGAGGTCTAAAAATATTTTTTTAGGTTGGTAATACAAGTTATGTAATAAAGTAGTTTAGGTATAAAACTGTGAACTCACCAAGATAGGATAGATAACAGAGTACTTTCTCTGAATTTGCCAAATACTAATGGATTGGACATCGTGAATGTAACTCTTACCTGATAATTGTTCATATTGCATATAGTTTTACTATGTTACAGTTAAAACCTTTCCTTTTTATTTAGACAATGCCTGATACTTGTTCTTATTGTGTGTCATATTATGTGTTATAGTTAAAACCTTTCATTATTATTTAGACAAAAAGGGGGAAATGTTGTGGGATAGTTGTTTGTGCTGTGAAACTCTGAGTCTATGTCAATAAAATTAACCTTGGATCAGGGGGCAGAGCCAATGACTAGTTGACAAGAATTAGCCACAGATAGTACACAGGACCTGTGAAGACAGAGAGACTCACAAGAAGAAGAAGGGTAGGAACTTAGAGATTCACAGGCCTTTTTGTTTGGGATGGTGTGGAAAGATGCTCTCTTGCTGGGTTTATGGCCAAAAGGAAGGTCAGCTGGTTACTTCTCAGCTTCTCTGATCTGGCAAATTTTCACCCCGATATCTGACTCCAGAGTCTGTATTGGTAAATAGGCCAACTTAGATAATGACAACACATCCTGCCAGAGATAATAATTCACTTCTGGTACTATAGGCCCAGTCAAACCCCATGTCTGTGGAGATCATAAGCCATAGCTGTGGGCTTCTACTGATATTTTGCTAGAAGGACATGATCTTAATGACAAATTGCCTTCAAATGATCATGTAAGTACTCATACATTACTGTTGCTGTCATTTTTGGTTAGAGAAGCTTCTTTATTTGTAGTTTGCAGTAAAACTGCAGAGATTCATTACTGATCAAAGTGCTAAGAATAAGTGTCTGTGGCATTTAGTCACAAATGGAGTATGTCCATCATCCCCACAAAGACATCACAGAAGAGTGGGTGTAAAGAATATGTGGAGTGCTGCAGACTGTTGCATTCATGGCCACTCTAGGAGTATCTGCAAAACTTTGAGATCCTCACCACCCTGCCACAGAGGGGAGAGGGACTTCCAAAGCCCCACCTCTCCCTGAGGATCTGACATCAGCTAATTATCACTAGAAGATGGAGAGAGAGGAATGAGAGTGAGACAGAGGACAAGAAGTTATGAAGAATGACTATAACAAAAGCATGCTGTGTATACACATGGAAATGCCATTTCTAAACAGGGCTACAGAGGGAGACCCAGTATCAAAGTTCCAGAACAGCCAAGCTTAGGCAGTGAAGGAAACCATGGAAAACAGAAGGCTGGTGAACTTGGCAGCATTGGCCACATGGTTTTGGCTTTAGAGTCAAGGATAGAAGAAAGGGGCTATGGAATCTCTGTCTGGAACTACAGAAAGCCGCTGAGCTCTGGCATTTGTCACTGAGTGGAGGTCTGGAGAAACCATTGTGTGGTGCTGTAAAGGCAAAGCCTGGATTGCCTTGGAGACCCCAAGATGTTGGAGAGGTCAGAGCCGTGAGACACCTGCCAAGGAGAGCTGCCAACAGGGAGTGAAAACAGCCCAAGAGAAAAAAAGTGTGCTGCAATCAACAAAGTTGAACTGTGTGGAGATCTGAAGAACATTTTCACGTCAGACATGGAGATGCAGTTCAGAGTTTGCTCAGCTGGTTTACAGTCTTGCTTTGGTCCAGTATTTCTTCATTATACTCCCTTACCTATGTTTTGGAATGGTAATGTATATCCCATTCCATTATATGTTGGAAGTATGTGATCATTTTTTTTAATTTTATAGTCAATTACAGTTAAGAGATTTCCACAAGTCTCAGAAGAGACTTTGGACTTTGAAACAAGTTTGAGACTATTATAGACTGTGGGAACGTTTGAAGTTGGACTGAATGCATTTTTGCATTGTAATATGACTACAAGCCTTTGGGGACCAGGGAGTCAAATGTGGTGGCTTGAAAGAAAATGATCTTTAGAGGGAGTGGCACTATTAGGAGGTGTGGCCTTGGTGGAGGAAGTGTGCCACTGTAGGGTTTGGGCTTTGAGGTCTCCTATGCTCACAGTTCACTTCCTGTCACCTTCAGATCAAGATGTAGACCTCTCCCTTCCTTCTCCAGGAACATGTTTTCCTGCATGCCAACTGCTATGAAGACAATGGACTAAACCTCTGAACTGTAATATAGCCCAATTAAATATTTTTTCTTTATAAGAGTTACCTTGGTCATGGTGTCTCTTCACAGCCATAGAAACTCTAACTAAGAGAAAAGGCCATGATAATAATAATTTTTAGTATCTAAATTAGCATGTGTTGGTTTTGTTTTTCTCTTGTAATCATTTTCAGATAACATACAAAATAGAAAAAATATAAACATAAACATACAAAAACCCATCTCTATATTCTTGGTTCTTAATTTACTTCATCACTGGAGAAAAGTAAATCTTTTCTTTTCACTTAATTGGTAGAATATATTTTTTTTCAGATTCTTATATGATGGAGTTCAAATAAATACTTTTACTATATTATGCTTAAAAAGATAAAAGCAAACTGAAACTCATTACTGTATGATTACTATACGCGAATAAAAGACATTTTAAAGAAAACCAAAGGCTGTGGAGCCCCCAACTGGATCAGGCCCTCTGGATAAGTGAGACAATTGAATAGCTTGAACTGTTTGGGAGGCACCCAGGCTGTGGGACCAGGACCTGTCCTTAGTGCATGAGCTGGCTGTTTGGAACCTGGGGCTTACACAGGGACACTTTGCTCAGTCTGGAAGGAGGGGACTGGACCTGCCTGTACTGAATCCACCAGGTTTAAATGAATCCCTGGGGGATTCTTGGAGCTGGAAGAGATGGGAATGGAGAGGAGGGGCTAGGGGGAAGGTGGGGGCGGGGACGGGATGGGGAGGACAGGGGAACCCATGGCTGATGTGTAAAATTAAAACACAAATATAATAAATAAAAGAAAAAAGACAACCAACTTGGATGTCTCCTGAGGAATAAAGAGCAGATGGCTAAGCCTGGTCCATGAGAAATCCTCAATGCAGGGACTTTTGCACTGAGTCCAGTAATACAAGAGAAGAGTGAGGCCTTTAACGACCTCCCTAGGCTTTCAGTCCCTATGATGTCATTTTACTCTGAGCTGCTGTTATGCTTCTATATCAGGTTCCCTTCTGTGGACCAACTGTTCTGCTAAAGCTGCATGCTTTCTTTGGCATTGCTTGTTGGCAGGAGTCTCTGTTTCTTAGGATTCCTTTCAGAAATACCTTTGAATTCTATCTTGTGTGTTCGTTTGTTTTGTGAAGTGTTAATTCTGACTACATTGCTTATTTAAGCTATTTCTATGCTTCTTGTTAAATTCAGTCTGCTGCTTCCAGATCAATTTCACTTTGTTCAAGGTCTGTTCAGTTCTTTGTTACTCTTAGATACTTACTTGACTGGACTCAGACTTAAAGGCAGAAGTTCTCAGTGAGGACAGCCTATGTCTCTTGCAACCCATTCCTAGAATTTTTCTTTGGCTTCCTTCATTCCCTTGGCCAAGAGTTTAGCAGATCTGCAGCCTCTTCCTTGGTTTCTTAGTGTGTTGTATCTCAGAACAATATGTCAGCATTTGTGTTGTGGGACACATGGAGTAACAAGATGCTGAATCTTGGGTGCTTTGGTCCTGGGCTTCTTAAACTACTTGTTTAAGGGCTTTCTGACAACATGTTGGTGGGCACCATCTTCTTTCAAGAGGAAAAAAAAAAGATTTCTGATTCTGTTAGTTCTTTTAGGTCCCAACAGACAAGGCACAGTAGTATATGTCATTCCAGGAATATCCTTCTCTCTGTCTCTCTGTCTGTCTCTGTCTCTGTCTCTCTGTCTCTGTCTCTCTCTGTCTCTCTCTGTCTTTCTCTCTCTCTCTCTCTCTCTCTCTCTCTCTCTCTCTCTCTCTCTCAATAACTGTGTCTAGAACACTCAGATTGGCATCCACAATGTTACTGTGAACAGACTTGTGCTTCTGCTTCCCAGTTTTCCTTGGTCTGTAACGAGACCTTGATCTACAGCAAGAGCACTCTACCATGGGTCAAAATGCCTTGCTTCATGGGAAAATATCGTCATTCCCACCACATAACCCTTTCCACTCTTCACCCAGAGCATCAGCAGCTACTGTGGCTATGTGATTCTCAGAATATATGACACTTGCCTTCACTGTCCACTTCAATGAGTTTCTGACAGCTGATAGCTGGGAAGGAGATATTCAGCTTCATCTCGACATCCATGTTGTCATTCTTAATGTCTTCACAACACTGAAACAATAATTCCAAGATATTTTCATCTCTCTTTCTTCAATTGCCTTTCTGTTTCACTTCTAGATACTTACATAATCACCACTCTCTTTTTCGGTAGACATGTTCTATAAAGCATTCCTGTTTCTAAAAAGCATTCAATGACCAGGAAAATAGCCAAGGCAGATTTTCCTAGACACATTTATATTTAGTCTCCTTCACCTGAAGAAAAAACTCCCAAGATAAGTTTTACTATTTTAGGAGGAGAAGAAGGCCAAGATTCTGTGCATGCATCAACAAAACCCATGTTCAATGCCCACAGAAAACACTGATAAGTAATTGAAGACTAAACATCATTTTCCTCTATGCCACAAAATAATTCCTTCCCTTTCATAGGTACTCCAGAGATAAAATGCAGACGAGACTGAGAATGATGCCAATACCCCCAAATGTGTTTACTGAGAAAGAAACATTTACCATTGGATACAATTGTATCTGTGAATAATAGTCCATGGAACAGACTTGGGACCACAATCTAGATACAAAACAGCTAATATTGGAGCCACAAACACGGTGTGACCTCTTATGTATCTATATAAAAATAGCATTTAAAATGTTTCAATATTGATTAAATATACAGCTTGATATATAATGTATATATCAAATACATAAAGATCAGTCACATGACCACTAGTAAAACAGAAGATGAATTCATGGTAAATTATATACAGATTTATGTAGAAATAATATAATAATAAGGGAGTTGGGAAATTATTTCAGCATTAGAGAGCTTTTACAGCAATTGCAAGGCCATGGGTTCAGTCCTCATCTCTGAAAAGAAAATAAAAATGTTTTTAGATTGGGGATTTAGCTCAGTGGTAGAGCGCTTGCCTAGCAAGCACAAGGCCCTGGATTAGATCCTCAGCTCAAAAAAAAGTTTTTAAAATAAGTTAATACATCTTAAGTGTGAACTATGTGCCATGCACTATTTTAAGAATATATATAATTTAAAATACATAATATTTTAAGAATTGCATACAATTCATTCAATTATTTTATCTTCATTAGGATGTGTTTATTCTTTTTTTATTTTTTTCATTATTATGTGTTTTAAATTTTATAAATCAGCCATGGGTTCCCCTGTCCTACCCCCTCCCGCACCCATCCCCACCTTCCCCCCCAGCCCCTCCCCTCCATTCCCATGTCCTCCAGGATCAAGGCACCCCTGGGCATTCATTTAAACCTGGTGGATTCAGTACAAGCAGGTCCTGTCACCTCCTTCCAGACTGAGCAAAGTGTCCCTGTGTAAGCCCAAGGTTTCAAACAGCCAGCTCATGCACTAAGGACAGATCCTGGTCCCACAGCCTGGGTACCTCCCAAACAGATCAAGCTATTCAATTGTTTCACTTATCCAGAGGGCCTAATCCAGCAGGGGGCTCTGTGTGTTTATTCTTATTACTGTTTCCACAAGCAAATGTTGACCCAAGGCAGCTATAAAAATTATGCAATAAAGTCAGTAATTGATGATCCAACCTAGGCTCACAGTATTCACCACCACTTTCTGCAGAAGGCAGTGACCTCTGCCACAGGAGGTACTAAGTCGCAGGACTACTACCATCATTAGGTCTACTACAAAGATGATATATGTATAAAGTAGTCTAGATGTCTATAGACTCTTTCCATCTCTCAGAATCCAGAAAATCTGGAGATCTGCCACCAGCATGCTACCTTAAAGAAAGCATAGCTGTGCTCTGAAGCTTCTCTGGTCAAATCCTAGTGAGAAGATGAACTGTGATTTTCTTTCTTTGAGACAATAAACATCCTGTGTACAAACAAGACCTATGTATAGGCTTGCAGAAATACCAGATCTCAATTATACCAGAGTCCTTGAAAGTTCCAAGCAGTGGTTCCTAAAAGAGTCTGAACAGCAGAGGTAGAGAAATCCCAACAGAGAGGCTAGAATAGGTTAGCCCAGAGCTTGAACCTTGGAGACACTCTCTCCAGGAAACTCCAAATCACTCTTGAGAGGCACTGTGTCCCCTAAGGACACATGCAGAGTTTACTACATGAGTCTCAACAATTACTAAGATTTGAATCTGAATGAAGACCTGGGAGAGTGATGTTTCAGGGGACTTTGTAAACTTTTGCAAGTTCCTAATCTTCTCTCTGCTAAGATCTAGGCAGGTGCTATTTGAAAGATGCTTCCTCCTCAGGCTCCATCCAGAGCAGCAACTTTCTGTTCCTTCTACTCATGGACCAGACACTAAAGCGCATCTCAAACACAACACTAATATGCTTTTCTGTAGCATGCCTGTCCCCCTAGAGAAAAGCTAGTAAGTGCTAGATCAACTGCCAGGACACTTTAAAACATCTGATTACATAGGACAGGGGACTCTAAAAGTAGGTCTGTGACTATGGCTTTAAGCAACAGAGCGCCAACAACTGCATCACCATCATCCTCTCCTTTTACTCCCACAAAGTCCCCACAAGGTAAGTCGAACTATCGTGCCATTTTTATTAGAGACCCTTCATCAGGTGAAATGAAGTGTCAAAGTCACAGATGGGCAGCAGGAAAACTGGGACACAAGCTTCATCCTCACCCTAGAATCTGCAGTCTCTATATCTGGTGGACCAAAGGCAGAGTGAGAGAACCCCACCTGACCACACTTTTCCTGGGATTTATTCACACACAGACACACAGGACCAAGAGTGGCATTTGTAGTTTTCTCCTGTAGTCCTGCACACTATCTGTCCCTGAAAATAATACTGTGCATGTGCATAGACACTCACACAAGCACATGGTTTCAGGGAAGAGCTACAAAGATACCTTCTGCTCCCACACATCAGGGAGCCTAGCAGTGGACCTTCACAGAGTTCTGACATTTCATTATCAAAACACTTAGGAGTTGATCATTAGAAAATCTGAGAGACTGATCTTGGACTTAGATTTGTGTATCACTGCTATCTCAGAGCACACTATCCAGGGAAGTGGTCAGCGATGTGTGGGACTCTGACCTCTTTCAGGTAATCTCTGAACTCTGCCTAGCCTGCTTTCTCCTGAGTGTATCCAGGCTCCTTTTCCTTGAGCTAAGGGGATGTTGGTCTTTTCCCAGGAAAACAGCCCATGCCTGTTGACAACACTCTAATCCCCAGCTCTGTCCATTTCCATTCTGAAGTTTTCATGCAGAAGACCCTCTTTCTGTCTCACTACTCACTCCATTGATTGTACCAACCTCCTCGCTGGTGCAAAATTCCCTTATATTCTTAAACTTTATTTTTTTATCCTTGTAACTGATTACCAATCACATGTTGCCACATTTCATAGTCACTCCACCAAAATACCAATGTTTGTATTAAGCAAGGACTCGAAACTTCTGTCTCCAGAAATGGGAGTGGAATCCATATCTGCTCTACTAATTCCTAGTATCTAAAGAGAAACAGTCTTTTCACAGGACCTAAATCACACATACTACCAAACCTACTGTAGAGTCTAGGCTGCTTTTTTTTTTTTTTTTTTTTTTTTTGTTCCCTGGCCTGTGCTATCTCTTCCCCAATGAAGATGCATAGCACATTTTGCCTGATGCTACCTTCTAGGGCTCCAACATTTTGTCCTTGAAGGTTAATCCACAATAAGGAAGCCATCTATTAATTTTTGTGTTGAATGAGCCTATGGTTTAAGATTTACATAATCTCATCTGTATAATACAAACATATTTCTTCAGTCCTGTGACTAGATCTCTCTATAAACCTGGTTGGTTCAGAAACATAGACTAGACACGAGAAAAAGAGTTCTGCTAGAGAAGATCACAAGTCTGAGTGGCTGGAGGGACTGTAATGCACTTGCCAGTCAGCAAGAAAGAGCTGTTGTTGAGCTGCAGAGATTAGGGAGAATTGGGGAGTTGATGGAGAAAGTATCTGAGAAAATGCCCAAGAAAAGACAAGGGCTGACCTGACATGCAGGTGCTATTGTTGGGGGAAATAAAACAGATGTAGACATGTGAAATTGGTATGTACCAGAAAGTGTTGAGAAATGTTCTTGCTATGGGTGTAGAATTCTCAATGAAGAGGGAAGTAACATCCAAGCCTCTGGGTCAGTGCTCAAATGAGTGTCACGGTGAGTCAGAGGAGGTTGACAGTTTTGGATGAATTTCCATGGACAATTGGGACTTTAGTTGAAGAGTCTAAATGGTCCAGATGGACTCGGGTATCAAGAGTTCTAGTCCCAAGTTTGTGCAATTTCTCCAGTTGGAAGGTGGGAGAGAGGAAAGTGATGAATGGAATGTTGTCTGGGAATGGCATATTTGGGGAACAGGGAATACTCATTCCATCATTTGGAAAGGGGATGTGAAGATGCTGTAACTTGACTGTTTCTGGAATGCAACGAAGTGGAGACAAGCTGGAGACCAGCTTGCATTATGAGTTGAAGACTAGGTTTACGGGAAATTAATAACCTGGGGAGGAACACCTGGTATTAGATAATGTTATAAAAGATCACCCAAGCTGTTTTTCTTCTTTTTGCCCTGATCTTTCTTCCATTGTCCTGGTCTCATTTGGCATGATACAAGGCCCTGGATCATCTCCCACTGTGAACAAACCCTTCACCTTCACCTCTCTACAAGAAATACTTCCTCTGTCTCTTACCTCCCAAGATATGGTCTTGAGCCAGCAGTTTCATGGTCATGCTCTGAACTAAATCATTCCCAAATCTGCAGTATCTTTATTTCAAATACAATTTTTGTTATAAGGATGGTGCTTAAAACATCAAAACAGTCAAATAATAATTTGATAAAAATCTACCATTTAGATATAATACACTAGATATGATTTTGTTTGACCCAACTTTTAGGGTGAATATTACAGATATATTTGTCATTCTCTTCTCCTCCAAAATCTTCTTTTTACTGCCCATCACAGCATGATAACCACTATTTCGTTGTTGGCAGTAACTAACACTCAAGACTTACATTTTTGCTAAAATTCATTAATAAGAAGGTAGCACAGTTTCCCTATATATTATTCCTCCTTTCCAGGTCTCCTGTATGACAGTCATTTCCCTGTACAAGTTTCTTGGATGCATGCATTGGATTTTCTCTGGAAGATAATTAGGAGGTGTATTTGCTTGGTTGAGAATACTATTAGGAATTCTTTACATATAGGTTGATTATTTAAATTTCAATATTCATTTATTTATTTGCAACACTTGAGACTGTCATTTACCTACTCCAAGATAAAAGATTTTATTTTATCATTTAGTTAAGTATCTTTTTTATTTAACTTATTAATAACACTAGCTTCTGCTTTGTAGTGTGCCTAGTCAACAAAATAGAGTGCAAGACACTGAAGACCATCAATTATCTACCCATTGTGGTACATGGCATAGGCTGGTTTAGAAGCAGACAAGGGAAAGCATGAACTGAGTGCTCAGGAGATAGTTATGGGCTAATGGCTAAAGGTGATAACTCTTCCAAGTTTCCTGCTGTGTTTTGGGTTCTGTTCTGTAAATATGTTGGATTCCTTGATCTACCAATTATTAATCCTTTGTGGAAATGTGTGTGGTAGATTCTTTTACTTAGCCCAGAGTTTGTCTTTCCCTTTTGTTTTTCCACATAGACGTTTAAAAAGAGTTGAAGTTTACAATAAGTTTTCTTGTTTTTTATGCAATCTGACCTAGGTGAAGTTGTTAGTTCCTACTCTAATTTCATACAAATATTTTCTCTATTTGTTTTTTACATTTTGCATTTTACAATTATGCATTAGAGATTATTTTTATGTTTTACTTTTAATATCTAGGTAATCAACTTTTTTAATTATCTGCATGTCATATGCCCATAAATCCTTAATCTCTCTAGCTCCTCCAGTCTCTTGGGTTTGTCTGGTTGACATCTCTCTGCCAATACTCAGCCAATGTGCTGAAACAGTACCCAATGGTCTTAACTGCTGAGCCATCTTTCCAGCCCACAACACAGTTTCTTTATGAGAGAAAAATGAGAAACCATGATCAGGAAACATTCGGGTTACCACAAATAACATATCCCACCAAAGAAGCAGCTACACAAATTTTTACTAATTACAGAACAAGATGTCATAAGTTGATACATTTACCAAGTGCATTAGTGGGAACTGAGGGTAAGCAGGTCACACCAAAGCAGAGCAAACTCTGCTAGAGGTTTCACGTGGCGTTCTTGGCTTTTGAACTCATGGAAGTGAGTCTCCTAAGGATGTATTCCAAAGTTTACACTCTTATCAAAAGTGTTAGGTCAGACACAGGAGTGAACAATGGATGACTATTCACAGGGCTAGAGATGGTGGTGGGTAATTTGGCTATGGATATGCAGCATTCCAAGTCTGTACAACTGTGAAGTTCTAGTCAGTCCTCAGCCTTGTAGAACCTTCAATGAAGGTGTAACTTTTCTTACATTCAGAGTAGGAATCGTGGCATTTTGCCCTTTCATCTTGATAGCATGACTGCTTCAATCTTTGTTCCTTTCTCCCTTCCTTCCTTCCTTCCTCCACCTCCTCCTCCAGTTGTCTTGATTTTTTTCTTGGCTCTCTATCATCCTGCCTCAGTTTTGTCTGTTTTCTAAACTCCATCTTTTCAGAGCACCCTTCTGGGTCTGTTTAAATTGTAATTGCACTGAATTCAATGACCAACTAAAGAGAGCAGATATTTTCATATTGGGGCTGTGCATTCACTTTCTTTTTTGTTTTAAATACCACAATTTTCCCTCAAGCTTCTCCTCATGTTCCCTGCCCCCACCTTCTTTCTACCCCACCCATTGACCTCTCTACTTTCTTTTAAAATATGCATTAAAGTGTATTGATTCTTCAGCCAATTTTAAATGTCTTTTGTTGCAATAACTTCTAAATTCCTGAACACTCTCCATGACTATTTAAAATGTATTTTCCAATATGCTTTCATAGAAGTATAAGAACAAGATTTTTAAATATTAGTTTAGAACAAACTAAGAAACAAAAAACCTGACTGAAATGTCTTACAGTGCAAGAGTTTTTCTTGAGTCCTATTGATAAGCAATCATCATTTTCTGTGGGTTTTATCCTTTGATCTTTTGTCTCTAAACTCATGCCTACATGGAAAAATTCTTTCTCATTCTCTTTCATTCTTAGGGAAATATTTCAACTGTTTAAGGCAGAGACAATGAATCTTTGTGCTTCACTGGATCTCTGGACACGTCTTCTGAACCTAAGGATGTAAAGACGACATCCCAGCTATCCTGTCCAACCATACTCCTGATTGCCATCCTGAGGGGCCAGCACTGCACAGACAACAACTTACAATTTGGTTCTAAGCACTCTTTGGGCTCTCACATTAAGGTATTCCCCTGTTCTTTCAAATTATGTCATGCATTTTAACACACTTTTTCCTTTTATAGTAGTCTACAACTTCTATGTGTTTTTCATGGAAATGAGACAGGTAGGTCAACATCCCCTCAGTCTGTCATGTTGCCCCCAGCCCCACTTATGAAGCCTTAGTCCCTCCCCATGCTACACCAGCTTCCCACAGTCTCACCCTCTGGGTTTACTAAACCTATTGAAATGTGGAGTATTATGAATCCATATGAAAAAGAGAGACCAAGTGAAACTGCTCTCAGTGTAGCAAAGAGAAGCAATATTATCATTAGCTGCAAAAAGGATAAGACCTACATTGCTGCATCTAGTACATAATTCATATAAGAAATACTGAGAATTAGTGATTTAAATAATCACATATTCAATTAATTTTAGTAGAAGTCACTTTGGAAAAATTAGTGAACTACATATGTCTCAACTGCTGTAGCAAACTAACCACAAACTGTCAATGACTTAACAAGAATAAAAGACTATTTTCCACAAGATAAAAGGACAAGTGAATTTTTTGTTTGGGTTATCTCTACTATATGTGGGATGCTATTGGCATAGGTTCATCACACATGACCCCATCATTCCATTCTATTTCTTCAATGTTTCCAGTCATAATCGTGTGTGCAGGAAGCCCACAACTTAAACACATAATTGGGTGGCTGGGACTCAGTCACATAGCTGCACCTCCCAGAAAAGTAGGTGAGGAAATGTAGTTAAATTTGTTGATCAAGAAGACTAGAATAGCACAGATTTGGCTAAGCAGTTAATAGTCTCAGTCATAATTGGTATGACAGAGAGTGTAAGATAATGGAGAGAAGAAGGGGCTAGTTAAACAGTTAAGGAAATATTGTGACATTTCAGGTAGAAAAGCATGATGGTCTAACCCTCTAAAGCATTGAGATAGAAAATAAAAAGGCTGAGTTGTGAAATAACTGTTTTATATGAGGAATCTACAGTAACAGATGTACATTCCAGAGAAGATTAATTGGGCACTTGCAAGAAATAAAACACTATTCAGCTAAAGAAACAGGGATTGTGAGTTGATTGTTGTACACAATGAACAATAAAAGCATGAGGACCTTATTTTAAATCCCCAGCACCCACATACAAAGCTGAGCATGGCTGTGCATACCTGTAACTCTGGTATTTTGTGGTAACTCTGGTATTTTGTGGACAGAGACAAGCAGATTATGCCATCCTAGCCCAGTCAACAAGCTTCAGATTCAGTGAAAGACCTCATGCATGAGAGCTTCATACCCTAAATTAATTAATTTATATGTCTTTTTTCTCCCCAAAATGTAGTTATTTCTTAGGCCGGATATACAGTAAATGAGGTTTAGTTGGCCATGTGGGTAAGATGCCTGAACATGAAAATGTGGCAGAAAAATTGAAAGCTCTGTAAATAAATGATCTAAGAGTTTCCTAAGCAGCAGATGTAACTATTATGGAGCTCTGTGGCTCTTCAAAAGAAATAAATAAGAACAGAAAAAAAGACTGTAGAGAGACATGGTTGTTGTGTATACTTGAGGATTCATCACCCAGAGAAAGCCTACAAAATCTACTTTATCAATGGGGTTCCTGAGAACACTCCCTGGGCTAATTCCAGTGACTGTCATGGTTAAAGTCCTCCCATGGCACTGTAGACACTGTTGGCTCCTGGGTGTTAGGGTGGCTGAGTGCTTGGTCAGTGCAACAAAGACAAATTTCCAAGTCATCACTTATACTGACAGGCTGTTTGCACTGAAGTACAGTGTTAACAGCCCCAAAAGGATATCTGTCCTTACACGTATAATAAATTTGTAATTCTGAACTCTCCATAAAAGGAAGAATCCTTTACATGTTGAATGAACAATTAATATTTAATTTCCCCCTGTGACACTAGGCAATGGAAGGTACGTTTTAATTACAAAATGATCAAATCTTATACAGATGCTGAGAGGGGAAATGTGACTCAGAGTTGTTCACTCACTACTTAGATGTGAGTGTTCAAGAGTAAATGACCACCATTGCCAAGGATCAACAAGGATTTCCTCTAATTATGTGGCTCTGAATTTCATGGACTCAGGGGTAGAGAGAGAGAACTGTTGGATATAGGAAGTGATAACACGTAGATAGTAATTGTGCTAATGGTTCTGGGTTCCTGTCCAATTTTATGTTGAAGGAGTCATGGGAGAAGAAAATAAGTCTTTCACCACAGATTTCAACCTTCTGGGAGTTACCAGGCAACAGGAGCATGAATATTTCTTCTTCATCCTCTTCCTATTTGTTTACCCCATCACAGTGATTGGAAACATGCTCATCATCCTAGCCATTCGCTCTGACACTCGCCTTCATAACCCCATGTACTTTTTCCTTGCCAACCTCTCCCTTGTTGATATCTTCTTCTCCTCTGTAACTATCCCCAAGATGTTGGCCAACCATCTCCTAGGTAGCAAAGCCATCTCCTTTGGGGGATGTCTTGCTCAGATGTATTTCATGATAGCACTGGGAAACACAGACAGCTATATTCTAGCTGCAATGGCATATGACCGAGCTGTGGCCATCAGCCGCCCACTTCATTATGCAACAATCATGAGTCCACGCCCTTGTGTCCTGCTGGTTGCTGGGTCCTGGGTGATTGGAAATGCCAATGCACTGCCCCATACCCTTCTCACAGCTAGCTTGTCCTTCTGTGGCAACAAAGATGTGGCCAACTTCTACTGTGACATTACTCCTTTGCTCCAGCTGTCCTGTTCTGACATCCGCTTCAATGTGAAGATGATGTACCTTGGGGTGGGGGTTTTTTCAGTGCCACTTCTGTGCATTGTCATCTCCTATGTCCGGGTCTTTTCCACAGTTTTAAGTGTTCCATCCACCAAGGGCTTCCTCAAGGCCTTGTCCACCTGTGGCTCTCACCTGACAGTGGTGTCTTTGTATTATGGGACAGTCATGGGCATGTATTTCCGGCCCCTAAACAGTTACAATCTGAAGCATGCATTGATAACTGTGATGTACACAGCAGTGACCCCAATGCTGAACCCTTTCATCTACAGCCTGAGGAACCGGGACATGAAGGCTGCTCTGAGGAGACTCTTCTGTCACAGTGCCTCCTCATCCCACATGTGAGACCTCACACATCAGGCACTGTGGTCCTCCATCAGAAGCACTGGGAAATCCAGCTCCAATATCATCCCTGCAAGGAGCAGCCTGTCATCTTTCCAGCTTAAAATTCCTTCCCTCAAGAGCCTTCTGATAGTCTTCAAGAGAATATACATCACAGCCTGGTACTTGGCTGTGGATCTCTGCATCTGCTTCCATCAGTTACTGGATGAAGATTCTATGGTGATAGTTAAGGTATTCACCAGTCTAATTACTGGAGTAGGCCAGCTCACGCACCCTCTCCACTATTGCTAGTAGTCTAAACTGGGGTCATCCTTGTGGATTTCTGGAAACTTCCCTAGCACTAGGTTTCTCCCTATCCCCATGATGTCTCCCTCTATCAATATATCTCTTTGATTGCTTTCCCACTCCATCCCTGTTCCAGCTCCAGTATCCCATTCCCTTATGTTCTTATCCCCCATCCTCTACTCTCTAGTGCCTAAATCAATAAATCTATGGAATCTGCTTAAAGGGCAAGAAATTTCTTAGGTATAGAGTTCACTACAGCATGGGAGATTTAGTGTAGAGTGCTGGAAAGTGGGGCTATGATCCACACTGTTCTTCCTGGGCCGTCGCAGCATCCAAAAACTACAAGGGAGAGAGAGAGCTAAATACATGCATCTCAGGTCTTAAGGGTCCCAAGAGGCCATGCCCCAGGGGCATGTGCATTAAGGTCATAGGCAGGTAGCACAGTTACCTGTTACATCTTCTAGGGGGCAGTGTTTCAAGGTCGTAGCTAGAATAGCTACACATTATAATTGCCCCCCCCTACCCCTAGTTTACTTAGGAGATCTCTTCTATTTCCCCTTCCCTGGGGGATCCATGCATCCCTCTTAGGGTCTTCCTTGTTAGCTAGCTTTTCTAGAGCTGTGGATTATAGTCTAGTTAACCCTTGCTTTATATCTAGTATCCACTTATGAGTGAGTGCATACTATGTTTATCTTTCTAAGTCTGGGTTACCTCACTCAGGACGATATTTTCCAGTTCCATCCATTTGTCTGCAAATTTCATGATGCCATTGTTTTTTACTGTTGAGTAGCATTCCATTATGTATATGTACCACATTTTCTTTATTCATTCTTTGGTTGAGGGGCATCTAGGTTGTTTCCACGTTCTGCCTATTACAAATAATGCTGCTATGAACATAGTAGAGGAACTCTATGAGCAAAGGACATCAAGATCATGATAGGAAAGCCTACAGAGAGAGGCAGCCGAACCAAACTAGTGGGAACTCATAAACTTCACACCAACAGCTATAGAGTCTGCATGGATCTGGACTAGACCCTCTGCATGAGTGAGACAGTTGTGTAGCTTGGTCTGTTTAAGGGGCCCCTGGCAGTGGAATCAGGGTTTATCCTTTATGAATGAGCTGGCTGTTTTGAACCCATTACCATGGTTGGACACCTTGCACAGCCTTGATGCAGGAGGGAGAGGATTGGACCTGCCTCAACCGAATGTACCAGGCCTTGCTGACTCCCCATAGGAAGCCTTACATTTTTGGAGGAGAGGATAGGGCATGGGTTGTGGGGAGAGGGCTGGAGAGGGAGCAGGAGGAAGGATGAGAGGGAATCTGTGGTTGATATGTAAAATGAATAAAAAATTCTTAATGAAGAAAAAATACAAAAAAATATACAGCAAATGACAACTGATATTCATAATGTCAACCTATCAAATGAATAACTCTCTGACGGAGGAGCCCTGTCAAGTAAAGCTTATGGGTCCACTGCCTATGAATGCTGTTTTGTTTCTTTCCGTACTTTTCTCACTTGCTGCTGCAATTCTTTCCTAAAAAGAATAGCTGTGGGGTTCATCCCACAGCTAATTGGTAGTGTGTTCTACACTTTGGGGGCACAATTATGTCTGTGAATTGACAGAAGGATGACTTCTTCTTATATATACTGTGTAACTTTGGTGAATAAAATATACTTTCTTAGCCAGGCCTTTATTCTATGGCTTCAAGACAATTACATACAACTAGCTGATTTTAAACCTCCAAGCAAATTCAAAGCAGACTAGTTGCCCCTGCAAATGAAATACACAAGGACAAGTTCCCAGATGTCTGATTGTGGAACCAAGGTCAGGCATGAAACAACTTTAGTGCCAGTTTTTGGCTTGCAAAAGCCTGGCTGATAACATTAAAGACATAACTCCCTGCAACAATTGACTCTCTGCACGTACTCCTAATCTTACATTTATGATACAAGGCTCAAGGTTCAACCAATTAACTATTTATTATTTAGGTCCTGAGTTTCAATGTCACTCTGTCGGGAAATGCTAACCACTTACAAGCTACCTGATTGCTTTACAGACTGCACTTAAGGAAACTGGCTGACAGCTGAGAGTTGCCATGGTTCCTCACCACACCTGGTCAGTGTGACATCCCTAGACTGAGAGAAATTGTGTGATTTCTCTTGGTTCTGTTTCTTATTGTTTACTCAAGAAATGCTATGTGACCCTGAAAATGTAACTCATATATTGTCTAGAGTTTTCTATTGGGAGATAAATTTTTTAGGATGAAGTGAAAGAGAAAGTTACCACTGGAACATGTATGTTTTTCCAGATTCCCCTCACATAGAAAAAGTTTAGATCTCACCACATTCATAGATTTTTTTTTATTTTTTTGCATACCCTGGGAGTGATCTTGGAACTGGTTCTCTAAAGACTGCAACTCTCTAAAGTCTGAGGAGGCAACTGATTTCAACACCTTTCTATTTCCTTGGGCAGAGTGCAGCACAAGGTTCATGTCTCACAACCTACTGAGCAGCAGAGTGGAGTTGGGAAAGCATTGACTTTCATATGTCAAAATCAGACTAACGCTCTGTCCTGCATATACCACAGGCTGTAGTCACAGTAGCTCATGCTTCAAAGATTGTAGATCACTACATGATAACTTTTTTCTCTAACTACTATGTTTATCACCTCTGCTAGACTTGCAAGCCTGTGTGTACAAGAACTGTCCTAAAATATGACTGTATCTTTACAATCTCAGTCATGTAACCTATAACAGATAAATGTGAATGAAGGTGGTATGAGTGATATAAATATTAGTTTCTGAAGTTTAATCTAATAATGATCAGAGGTTACCAGATTTGACACAGTTTACTTACCTTAAAGTCTTTTTTGCTTTGTTTTGTTTCTTGAGGCATGGTCTCATAAGTAGCTCAGGCTGGCTTTGAACTCTCCATCTTCTGCCCCCATCTTCTAAGTAATAAGACTGCAAAAAGTTGCTATCTTTCCCAGTGCTCCATGCTTAAATTTTTAAAGAAACTGTGCTGGTGATATATTTCTATTCTGCCTTTCCATTTAATTAAAGTAGACTGTCTCTAAGAATACTCTTACCAAAGTCCTACTCAGATGACAGTAACTAGTAGAATTGTTATCATTAAAACAACAAAAATTCTTACATGATTAAGGTAACAATATGCTACTTTAATTCAATATAATCTGAAATGTACTGATCAAACACTTGGGTTTCCTATAATAAGTCAAGGGAACAGTATAGAAAATAATGTGGCCATCTTCCTCCAATGTGGCCCAGAGAAGGCAAAACTGAGATTCAGCTACCTGTTCTGATCACATGGATGATATTCCCAGAACAGGAAAGTTAATTCAGAGGTCACTAGAGAACCACGGTAGAACTCTAATATGCCATCAATAGAGTCTCCCTTTGAGAAAATGGGGAAAGTTTCAAAATATAATCACTATTCATTAGTCTCATTTCCAAACATGGTTACAGCATGAAGAAATAGACAGAGTACATCTTCCAACTGTGCATGAGCTGCTTTGCTAATCATGCAGAAAATATAAAATTATCATCTTCTATAGGTGATGCACACTTCAAAACCTTGTCCCTGGATGATTAAAGATGATGTTTCTCATGTTTTCAGGACCCTAACGCACCAAGGCTGGGAGCTTTCACAGTGATCTAAAGATCTGGTCATGAATGAATACAAATCTGTGTGAAGGACTCATTGATAGGGAAATAAAGGGTTTTTTTATTTAGGGAAATTCTAGAACGGGGTGATGAAAATGCTTTACAAGCAGGAGGGTCTGCATTTGGATCCCCAGCACTCATGTAAAAAAAAATCTGGGTATAGCCACATGCTTCTGTAATCCCAGAACTGGGAAGGTATGGTTGGGAGGATGCCTGGGAATATCTGACCAATCAATGGCAAATCAATGAGCTCCAGGTTCAATGAGAGAGCTTCTCTTAGAAAATAAGGTGGAGAGTGATTGAGAAAAACATCAGACTTTGGCCTCTGTGTGTACTCACACATAATTGAATGTGTACCTATACACAAGTGTACACAGACATACATAAACAACCCAAAATAAATTATCAATAAATTTCAAAGTTTTACAAAACAATATAATACATAGTAACTCCTTAGGAGAACTGTAGCAAGCTGAATCTCAGAATGAATATAAGGTGAATTATGCTTTTATGGGTCAACCTGACAACGTCAGATGGAACTAGATATATTTCCTGTAGAAAAATAGTAAGTACCAAAGAGAAAACAACAAAGAAAAGATGGGAATTTCCAGAGTCTTAGAACAACTCCAAACCCCCGACTGCTAAGCTCACACTCCCATGATTCCTCACACAGAGCTGGTCCTTCCCTCATTTCCTTTAAGAATCTGTAGAGGCCAGGGCAGTGGTGGCACACGCCTTTAATCCCAGTACTCGGGAGGCAGAGCCAGACAGATCTCTGTGAGTTCGAGGCCAGCTGGTCTACAGAGAGAGATCCAGGACAGGCACCAAAGCTACACAGAGAAACCATGTCTCAAGAAAACCAATAATAATAATAATAATAATAATAATAATAATAATAATAATAATAATAATCTGTAAGGATGTTTATAAGTGTAAGAACAAACACAAACTGTTGAGATTATCAATGAAGTCACTGTCTCAGCCAGCGCCCCGATGCTGTAAATTATGTTCTGCTGGAATGATATTAACAGGACCACTGTCCCACTGTCCCAGGGTTAAATCCAGAAAAGACTACTGCATTCGTTACTTTCCTTGTTTCTGTAACAAGGTATCTGACAAAAGCAATATAAAGAAGAGTTGATTTGGGCTCACAGTTCAAAGGTAAAATCCATTATGGCAGGGAAGGCCCTATCAGAAGTGTGAGGTCACCTTTCATTGACAGTTTGGAAGCAGAAAGAGACAAACGTGCTGCTCAGATTGCTTTGTCCTTTTTCATTCAGTCCACAGCCCCAGCCCATGAAATAATGCTGCTCACATTTAGGCATGCTCAAAGCTTTGTGTCAGGTAACTCTAGAGCTTGCAAGTTGGCAATCAATATTAACTATCACATTATGTACTTTATGTGCCAAGGAAGGCTGCTTAGTATTCACTCAGGGAATAAAAATTCACACAGAGTGAACTTAAACCAGAAAGATTTCATATAGAGAATTTGATACAAAGTCCTATTTGGAGAAACACTAAGCAGGATAAAGATGTATGGTGAGTCACCCAGGCTTGAAGGAGGGGTGGCACACATCTGATCCTTCTCTTCAGGGAGCTGTGAGCAGCTGCCTCCTATTCCACATTTGGAAAAGTGACCCAAACTGTCATTTTCAAGGGTGTGGATTCTCAGTGGTAGCTTGTTTGGAACACAGTGCTGCTTTTATTTACAAAGAATGGACATACTATGAAGAACCACACATAAATCCAGATGTTCTCCTTGGTCCTTTCATGTGGGCATGGCACAGTGCCCTTGGCAGTACAGCAGACAAAAGAGAAATCTCTTATTTTTCCTAAATGGCCCACAGACAATACAATTTTGCTAAATATTAGCAACAAACTGTTAAATGCAAATATGTGAGTTTTAAGGGCTGGGAGATGGCCAATGGTTAACGGCACTGGCTGCTCTTACAGAGAACCAATATTCAGGTCCCAGTACTCCTACTGTGGTTCACAGACATCTGAACTCCAGTTCTAATGAATACAACACTTTCTTCTGGCCTCTGTGGGCACCAAGCACTAGTGTGGTACACATCCGTACATGTGGACAAACACCTATATACCTCTAATAGTCTTTTTTAAAACACTACATTCAGCAGGAACCCATTCTTTTCTTTTTTATTAACATGATTTCTTTATTGAATCTTTGGAACAAAGTCTGCAATGGATTAAATGCATAAGACCAGAAGGTCAAATAGGAAAATTAAAGCCATATGTGGCTAATGTAGCCATAAATCTATGGGGAAGAGATCATACAACAATGGGAAGTAAAGATTAGCATTCCTCCAACTTCAGAGATAGGCTGTAAAAGAGGAGATGTTCCTAATAAAAACATCTGTAAAAGTTATCAAAGACAGTCACAGATTTATGTGTCCATAAGAAGGACACAAGCGAGGTTGGCTCTTCAACTTCATATGGGTGAGCCACTACTGAGAGAACACTAACAGCCTTACCACTGAAACTGTTACCTGGCAAGCCTGTTTGTATAGGACAGTGGCCAATGATAGAAGAAAAGTTACAGGCATGAGAACAACTAGTCCAAAGCATTTAGGGGCTCAACATTAGAAGAGTCCACCAGCCCTTGAAATGCCCCTATAATTGTCATTGAAAAGAAATCTAGAAAATGGAGTATGTTAATAGATCTGAGCAAGATAAATTGAGTCATTCAGGCTATGGGTTCCTTACAACCTGGAATCCCTTTAACTTCTTTATTACATGAGGCATGGCCTATTATACTAATTGATTTAAAAGATTGCTTTTTCCCAATCCCTTTGCATGAGCAAGATAGGGAAAATTTTGCTTTTACAATACCTACTTATAATAATTTTCAACCTGTTAAAAGATACCATTAGAAAGCTATTTCACAAGGGATGTTAAATAGTCCTACCTTGTGCCAATATTTTGTACAACAACCATTATAAATAATTCATAAACAGTTTCCTCAATTTACAATTTACCATTATATGGTTGATATCTTACTGGTTGATTCAGACACACATACCTAATGAAGAAATGTTTGATAAAGTAAAGAGAATTTTGCCTTGTTGGGGATTACAAATTGCTTCTGAAAAAAATACAAAGAGAATGTTCTATTAATTACGTAGAACATAAGATAGGTTTAAAGATAATTCAGCCACAGAAAGTACAAATCAGGAAGATCAGTTATGAACTCTTAATGATTTTCAAAAATTTCTGGGAGATATTAACTGGCTAAGACCCACAATTGGATTAACTATTTAAGAGCTAAATAATTTATTTCAAATATTACAAGGTCACAAGGACTTAAATAGTCCAAGAAAATTATCAGCAGAGGCTGAGAGAGAATTGGCTCTGATAGAAAAGAAATTACAGGATGCACATGTGGATCACTTGGATCCAGAGCTTGATTGTATCCTAGTTATAATACCTTCTACTCATTTTCCTACAGGAATTTTTATGTAGAGAGGAGATAATATCTTAAAATGGATATATTTACCATGTAAACAGAGTAGAAAGTTAAAGACCTATTTAGTAAAGGTTTCTAATTGATTCTGAAAAGAAAAATGAGACTTCATCAATTAGGAATAGACTCAGCAAAAAAAAAAAAATTTTAAAAAAGGAATAGACTCAGCAATAAATTGTGATACCTTTTACTAATGCTGAAACTGCCTCATTATGAGCAGAAAATGAACATTGACAAAGAGCTTTCAGTAATTTTTTTGGGAGAGATTAACAACAAATACTCCAAAATCAACAGACTTCAGTTTATAAAAAGAACGAATTGGATTCTTCATCATATAGTACAAGGGTCATCAAATTCTGGAGCTCCTACATTCTATACTGATGCAAATAAATCAAGAAAGGCAGGTTATATGTCATAAAAAATAAGTAAAGTAGCTCAAAGTTCATATGCTTCAGAATTATATGCTATTCTCATAGAATTATTAGATTTTCCAGAATCTCTTAATATAGTTTCTGACTCTTAATATGCAGAAAGAGTTGTTTTACATATTGAAATCACTGAACTTATTCCAGATGATTCAGAATTAACTTCAATATTTATTCAACTACAACAGGTAATCAGAAATAGAAATCATTTATTGTCCATATGATATATCAGATCCCACATGGGTCTACCAGGCCCTCTAGCACAAGGTAATGATGAAATTGATCAGCTATTAATAGTAAATTGTTAGAAACTTCAGAATTTCGTTTTAAAAAAAAATACCATGTTAACAACAAAGATTTGAAGAAATATTTTTCTGTCACTTGGCAATAAGCCAAGGAAATCATAAGAAAATATCTTACTTGTTCTTTGTATAACCAAACTCCATTACCTGTAGGAAGTGACCCAAGAGGTACCCAAAGAAATGAAATTTGTCAAGTGGATGCATTTCATTTTGCAGAGTTTGGAAAATTAAAGTATGTCACCATACCATATATGTGTATTCAGAATTTCAATGCACACCTGCTTTAAGTTCTGAGAAGGCTGATTCTGCAATTATACCTTTATTAGAAGTTATGGTTATTATGAGAATGCCTGCACAAATTAAGACTGACAGTGCTCCAGCATATTTCTCCAGTAAAATGAAAGCTTCTTGCATATTAGAACATAAAGCATATTACAGGAATACCACATAATCCTACAGGAAAAGCAGTTGCAGAAATATCTAATCACACTTTAAAAGAGATGCTTAATAAACAGAAAGGGGTAATAAAGACCCCCAGAGATAGATTACATAGTGTTTTATTAACTTTGATTTTTTAATGATAATAAACAAAAAACAAGAGCTGCTGAGAGACACTGGATTGTGGGGGAAACTGGTGAATTAAACCAGCCTATATATTCTAAGGAAGGTGTAACTTCAGAATGGAAGTCAGGAAAAGTGTTGAGTGGAAGAGAGGCTATGTCTTTGTTTCCACACGAAACAAAAGGCTATAGATTCCTTCAAAATTTGTAAAGCTCAGATTTGACCAGGGAACACCTCCTGAAAATCTTGGCTGTAGACATTAAGGAAGAAACCAAGAAAAACTACAAAGACAGATGATGTATATCCTGATCCTTCTACATAGGAACATCTTTGAGACTGGATGAGACATGATAAGTCTTGTTGGCTAGAGAATCCTCATAAATTATTATTACATGTCATCATTTCATATGGCATGGACAGAGATTTATATTTTAGTTTGGTTATGCAGTCCAAATGGACTTATAAAGTTGGCAGATGCCTTTTACCTGCTCAAACATAGAACAAAAAAATCATCTTTAGCTGATTTGTGTATCCTGCACATTCCATACTTATGTTAATGCAGATATATATGTTACCTTTAAAAGTTTGTGTGTTTTCAGGAAAAAAATCATATACCAATAAAGACAAGAAAAGTAACCCAGTTGATCCAGCTTTACAGAATGCTTATGTTGCCATTTCCTCAGAAATCTGCATCCAGGATATGTGGCTAGATAAGATGGTCCAGCCTCAAAGACTCCTTCAGCCAGGACTTCAATTTCCCATCACACAGAAACTAGACAAAAAAAAAAAAAGGATACAGCTAGCTCTCCCATGACCTGACCATTATCCCAATTTTCTAAGGGTTTCCTAAAGGTGCTGTTGCCCCCAGAAAACAGGAAGCAATTTTAAGAACTTGGTGCCCCCATTCACATGAGGTGGGGTAGGTGGGTTTTGGTCTTTCATTGGGTTATAGATGTTTGTTGTTGTTGGGAAGGGGAAGCTGATTGCAACTTGTTATTGGTCATGGTCAGGGAGGAAACTAAGCAAAGGAGGTTAGATACAGGTAAAAAGGGGAGCTATAGAAATGATAGAACAAAAGAGTAGATTATTAAATCTGCTTTTAAACTAAAAGGCAACTATCAGTCTCAAATATTTTACATTGGTATGGATTTTTGTATATTGATACAAATTTAAGTTTATTTTTGTTACAACATACTGTATATAGGTTTCTACTCTTGTTTAAAGTATTGTGCCTGTGCAACTCATTTAAAAATTTAGTGTAAATTCCTAGCCTTGAAAGCTACTATTACAAACTGTTTAGGATAATTAAGATAGGCAAGTAAGTAGTTAGTCACCTATAACAATCAAACTTGTATTCAGGTATGTTTTCAAGGTTAAACAAGATATTTTAGATAGATAAGATCTTCAAACACTTCAGAGATCTACAGAATATGGCATTTAAGATGGTTTCATAAAATAAGGCTTTTCGTGACAGTAAGAAGGCACATCTGCTCCTGGCAACACCAATCTACTTCAAAGAAGATGAAGGACATCAAAGAAACTCCATATGGAGTTTGCTTCACATGTGGCCATAAATTGCCCTTACCTCAACCTTTAACAGTATGCTGTCCAACTTGGACAAGCAGGACACAAAAGAAGAAAACTGCTGAACTTTGCCAAGAAAAGGTAGACCAGTCCTTCAAAATTCCTGCTTCACAGAAAGGTCTGTCAGATATTCTAGGCCTGTAGAACAAAGATGTATATTCCTGCATTGCAGAGGAACCTTGGGTGACTGTCGAGACAGCCATCTGTCTCTCATTTCCAAAGTTTTGGAAGTTGCTTGCTCTGCACTTCCTGTTTACTCAAGTAATATTTATCATTCTCAGGTCTCTGATGTTGTTGAAGACTAGATAGTTATAGTCTTACAGTTTTCCTTGTTACCCAATTCAAAAAAGAAACTCACAAAAGAGATGTAAAGTTTAAAAAGGTAGGGAAATACAAGAGCTTATGTTGTTTATCTAAAAAAAAAATTTTAAGGTCTAAAAATTAGTTTTAGGTTGGTAATACAAGTTATGATAGAAAATGGATCAGGTACAAAACTCTGGACTCACCAAGATAGAATAAATAATAAAGAACTTTCTCCAAGGTTGCCAAATACAGATGGACTGGACATGGTAAGTGTAATTCTTACCAGATAATTGTTCTTATTGTATATAGTTTATTGATGGTAGAAAAATAGCTTTCTATTGGACTAAAAGGGGGAGGTGTTGGGACAATCTTTTTGCACACTGTGTGAAGACTTGTCTCTGCTGTGGATATTGCTCTGTGTAAATAAAGTTCTGATTGGCCAGTGGCCAGGCAGGAAGTATAGGCGGGACAAGAGAGTAGAGAATTCTGGGAAGTAGAAGACTGGAGAGAGACACCGCCAGCCACCGCCATGAGAAGCAACATGTAAAGACACTGGTAGGCCACATGCCACGTGGCAAAGTATAGATTAACAGAAATGGGTTAATTTAAGATAAAAGAAGTAGATAACAAGCAGCTTGCCACGGCCATACAGTTTATAAGCAATATAAGTTCCTGTGTGCTTTCTTGGTTGGGTCTGAGCGACTGTGGGACTGGTGGGTAAGAGAGATTTGTCCTGACTGTGGGCCAGGCAGGAAAACTCTTAACTACATGTCTCTGTTTAACTTCATGCTTAAGGCACCTTCTGCTTAGTTTAATAAAGAGCTGAATGGCCAATGGCTACGCAGTAGAGGATAGGCAGGACTTCTGGGAAAAGATAGAAACTCAGGAATAGAATCTGAGGTGGGAAATTCACCAGCTAGACATAGAGGAAGTTGGATGTGTCATACTGAGGAGAGGTAACAAGTCATGTGGCAGAACATAGATTAGTATAAACTGGTTAATTTAGTTTTAAGAGTTGGTTGGCAACAAGCCTACATTAGGGCCAAACTTTCATAATTAGTAAGAAGTTTCTGTGTCATTATTAGAGAGATAGCAATATGTTTTTTAAAAAAGGACCCATTATAATTCTGTAAAGAAAACTCAGAGAGCTGAGCTTCAAAGAAGACTATGAGACAAGAACAACTGCCTGGAAGAAGCAGAAACCAGTAGAGCTACCTAGAAGAGATTTAGACCAAAGTTACGACTCTCCAATCTGTTGAGCTGTGCAAAGTGCTCCAGATTTCCAGTCCTTTTTTCTGAGCTGCCCCCTATGTTCAGGAGGGCTTTGGTGATGCAGCTGTGTTTCAGTCACTTCTGCTCCTATAAATAACTACTCACCCACATTCCTGTAAGCAGCCCTTTCTTAGTTAGGGCTTCTACTGCCGTGAAGAGACACCATGATCACTGCAACTCTTATAAAGGAAAACATTTCATTGGGGCTGGATTATAGCTTCAGAGGTTTAGTCCATTATCATGGTAGGAAGCATAGCAGTATGCAGGCAGACATGTGCTAGATAAGGAGCTTAGAGTTCTACATTTTGATTCCTAGGCAGCAGACAGAGACTGTGTGCCACACTGGGTGTAGCTTGAGCATATAAGACCTCAAAGCCTGCCTCCATGTGACATACTTCTTCCAACAAAGCCATACCTCCTAATAGTGCCACTCCCTATGGGCCAAGCATGAGTCTATGGGAACCATTCCTATTCAAAGCACAACAAACCCCAGTAAAATTCATTGGTTCACCAACTTAGACTATTGTGGTATTCATTCCTTGGTCTGTCATGTGTTTCCTATCTGGGGTGAGTAGAAATGTTCACTCTGGGCCAGTGAGGGGTAGAGCAAGTTCAGCAGGGCCCATGTACTTCAACACATAGTTCAACATGTGATTTGCATGGGCCCCTGTCACAACATGGACACCCACACAGAGCCCAGCTGCTGCAAGACCACAGACCCAGACATGCTCAGCAGCAGCAGCTTGGGGCCTGATGTCACCATGACCCTGGGTGGTAGTACAAGCATCTCAGATCCTGATGGACCCAGCAGCAGCATGGTCCCCTGGATCCAACTTGGCTCCAAATGGTGGTTCAGACCCCAGACAGTCAAGCAGCCCCCAATGGCAATGGAAACCACAGACCTCAACACAGCTCTGGCTACAGCAGGGCCACAGACCCAGAAATGGCCCCCAACCACAGCTTGGGCCCAGGTATCAATATGACCCCAGATGTCAGCACAGGCCACCCTGGTCTGCATGGTCTTGGTGGCAGTATGACCCTCAGCACCAAGAGGGCCTCAGGTGCCAGCCCAGACTCTGGGATCTGCATTATCTTTGTCACGTAACCAAAGTCTTGGACACAGACAGAGACCCTGGCTGCAGTTCAGCTGCAGACTCAGACATGGCCCTCAACAGCATTTCAGGCTAGGATGACCTCATGACCAGAGGTGGCAGCACAGACCCCTAATGTTGGCATGGTCCCAGCATCAACATATCTCTCAGACTCCAACATGATCACAGATGGCAGCCCAAAGCCAGGAGTTCTTGTGACCTTTGGTGACAATATGGGCCATGGACATCAAGACAGAGCCAAGATGTCATTGGTGGCATCCCAGGCCTGGATGTCACCATTGTCTCAGGAGGCTACACAGCCCACTCAAATTGGCATTCCCTCAGCTGTAAGGTGGCCCTTGAACAACAGCATGACCCCAGTTCATGATCCAGATCTAAGGCATTCACCTGGCCTTTGCTGGTATCAGGAGCCATGCATATTAACACAGATCATGGCTGCAGCTCAGGCCAGGGTGTCACCATGGCCCCAGGTTGCTGTGCAGTGTACTCAAACCTGCATGGCCACGGTGGCCTCATGACCTTCAGACAGCAACATGGCCTCAGGTGTCAGCCCATACCCAGGCATCTGCACAGCCTTCAGTAGTAACAGGAGCCACTGACATCAGCCCAGAACCTGAATTCAGTAGAGCTATGGACACAGACATGGCCCCTGGCAGCAGCTTGAGCCTGGTTGACACCATGGTCACTGATAGCAGTACAGGCCACCCAGATTGTCATGGCCCCAGCCATGGCACATCCCTCGGTCTCCATCATGGACACATGTAGTGAGCCAGAACCCTGGCATCTGTGTGGCCCTTGGTGGCAACACAGGCCATGGACATTATCACAGAACCCAGCTGCTGTAGAATCATAGACCCAGACATGGTCCTTAGTAACAGCTCAGGTCTAGATGCCACCATGGCCCCAGGTGGCAGCACAGGCATCACCCCAGTGGCAAGGTGGGGAGGAAAGGCTTTATTTGACTTACACTTCCATATGGCTATTCATTATTGAAAGAAGTCAGGACAGAAATTCAAACCAGGTAGGATCCTGGAGGCAGGAGCTGATACAGAGGCCATGGAGGGGTGCTGCTTACTGCCTTGCTTCCCATGGCTTGCTCAGCCTCCTTTCTTACAGAACCCAGGACCACCAGCCCAGGCATGGCACCACCCACCATGGGCTGGGCCCTCCCCCACTGATCACTAAATGAGAAAACACCTTACAGCTGGATCTCAAGGAGCCATTTCCTCAACTGAGGCTCCTTCCTCTCTGATGACTCTAGCTTGTGTCAAGTTGACACACAAAACCAGCCAGCACAGGTGCCTCTCTGAAGATTTGGCCCACATCTTGTTCCAGTCAGTTTCTCTGCTTCCCCTTCCACACCAGTGAACTACCCCCATGTACTGACCAGACATGGAGCCACTCCTGTCACCATGACTTCTGAAGCCATGTGCCAGGATAAAGTTCTGCATCCATCACCGTTTCTATCTGGCATTTTGTCATGGCAGTGAGGGAAGGAGCTAACAGACTCTGGTCCAGTCTTCTGTCTCCACCATGCCTGAGCTCTGGAAAACTGACCTATATGGACTCAACAGGCTGTCATATCCTCTGGCTTCTGGTTGGCCATAATCAATGCAGAGTTGCAGGAGAGCTTAAGGGAAGGGAAGAAGGCAAGGTGAGTTCCTTCTCTAATTACAAGTTGCTTCTCATTTAACTAAATTAGCCTCTCTTGCCAGTCAACTGGCACAGCACAGATGTCCATCTCTCTCTATCTCTGTCTCTCTCTGTCCTCACTCCCAGCCCAGTAAGGCCTCAGCCTCCCATTGCTATCCTCAGAGTTCTCTCTTTATTGTCTCCCTGTGTTTCCCTACATTCTCAGTCATAAAGATTTATCAATTCATTGGTTTTGTATTAATTGCATAACTTATTTTTCAAGACAGTATCTTACTAAGTCTTAGGATAGCCCCAAATTCTCAGTTTAGCCTACACTGGCTTTAAACTCAAGGTCCTCTTGACTGGCTCTACTGTGCTGGGGACAAAGGTGTGTGGCACCACATCACACTTCCTCAGTTCTTACAAGATACCCAAGTCTTTAGTCTTTATCTTTCTTTAATGTTATAATTAACCAAAAATTCCACTGATGTAATTAAAACACATAGTAATTATTTTTAAAAATAATAAATATGATTACTGTCATTTTATTTAGACTTTTATGGAGTCTGGTGAGCCTTTGAAATATATTAAATGTGAAGGAAGCACAAAAACACTTCCCCAGGTTTGGTTCTTTAAAGATTTATTGGGATAGGTAGATAATGCCAGGTCTAGTTATCTCTAACCATGATCACAAACTAGTACTTTCATACACTTATTTTGTGTCTGTTAAGAGTTATTGATGCACTTTGAATGTTCAAGATTGTGAAGAAAATGCCATATGTTGTCAAGTCTTGCCCACACATGCTTATAAGCCAAACAGAGTGGTTGAACATAATGGATAAAATGTGTGTGCACAAAGTGATCTGTAGTCTTTAAAGCATGAGCTGCAGGGACCACACCCTGTGACACTGGCAGAATAGATAGTATCAACCCTATTTCGTCCATGTTGACGTCAATGCTTGTACTTCCAACTCCACTCTTCTGGTCAGTAGGCTGGTGAGAACTGTACCCAGTGCTACAGTCTGCCCAAGGGAGCAGAAATGCATTGAAATTAGTGCATTCCATGTGTTCCTTCTGCTGCATGCTATTTTGTTTGTGTTCTGACCAATAAAGCTTACCAGGGGATCACAGGGTGGAGCCAGCTACTAGTTAACCATAGAGGCCAGGCAGTGGTGGCACACACCTTTAATCCCAACACTTTGGAGGAGGAAGCAGGAAGATCAGGAGTTCAAGACCACCCTGGGCTACATGAGATTGAAACATTCTAAAAGAGAAACATATCCCATGGTGGTAGTGGTGCATGACTTTAATCCCAGCACTAGTGAGGTAGAGACAGGAATATAAGGTAGGTGAAGAGAGGATCTCGGGCCCATTCAGTCAGAGGATTCACAAAACAGGATCTCTCCATTTGGTCTGAGATTTTTTTAGAGGTAAGAAGTCCCCATGTGACTACTGTTCTGCTTCTCTGAGCTTCAGGCAAGCTTTATATGTCAGAACACAAACAAAATATCATAAAACATGCTTCCTCAAACCATGAGAATGCTCCTTAAGGAAGGGATTTAAAGTTGGAAAGATGACAGGCAGCTCCTTGCAGGGATGACATTGGAGCTGGATTTCCCAGTGCTTCTGATGACTGACTGATATGTGAGGTCTCACCTGGAGGATGAGGAGGCACTGTGACAGAAGAGTCTCCTCAGAGCAGCCTTCATGTCCCGGTTCCTCAGGCTGTAAATGAAAGGGTTCAGCATTGGGGTCACTGCTGTGTACATCACAGTTATCAATGCATGCTTCAGATTGTAACTGTTTAGGGGCCGGAAATACATGCCCATGACTGTCCCATAATACAAAGACACCACTGTCAGGTGAGAGCCACAGGTGGACAAGGCCTTGAGGAAGCCCTTGGTGGATGGAACACTTAAAACTGTGGAAAAGACCCGGACATAGGAGATGACAATGCACAGAAGTGGCACTGAAAAAACCCCCACCCCAAGGTACATCATCTTCACATTGAAGCGGATGTCAGAACAGGACAGCTGGAGCAAAGGAGTAATGTCACAGTAGAAGTTGGCCACATCTTTGTTGCCACAGAAGGACAAGCTAGCTGTGAGAAGGGTATGGGGCAGTGCATTGGCATTTCCAATCACCCAGGACCCAGCAACCAGCAGGACACAAGGGCGTGGACTCATGATTGTTGCATAATGAAGTGGGCGGCTGATGGCCACAGCTCGGTCATATGCCATTGCAGCTAGAATATAGCTGTCTGTGTTTGCCAAGGCTATCATGAAATACATCTGAGCAAGACATGCCCCAAAGGAGATGGCTTTGCTACCTAGGAGATGGTTGGCCAACATCTTGGGGATAGTTACAGAGGAGAAGAAGATATCAACAAGGGAGAGGTTGGCAAGGAAAAAGTACATGGGGTTATGAAGGCGAGTGTCAGAGCGAATGGCTAGGATGATGAGCATGTTTCCAATCACTGTGATGGGGTAAATGAACAGGAAGAGGATGAAGAAGAAATATTCCTTCTCTGGCTGCCTTGTAACTCCCAGGAGAGTGAAATCTGTGGTAAAAGACTTGTTCTCTTCTCTCATGGTTCCTTCAAGCTGAAAACAGATACAAACCCATAACCATTAGTACAATTACTATCCATATCTTACCACTCCCCATATACAACAGTTCTCTCCCACTCCTCCATATGTGTGTGTGTGTGTGTGTGTGTGTGTGTGTGTGTGTGTCCATGAAATTCAGAGCCACATAATTTGGGGAAACCCCTGTTGATCAATGGTACAGATGGTCATTTATCTATGAAGACTAAACATGTCTAAGTACAAAGGTCTTTGTGATCAGAAGAGTTCATTTTCCCTACCAATACCATCACAGCACCATCTAAGATTGATTAATTCATAATAAAAGTTCACATTGCATGATCTAGATTCATAGTTTGGTGATAAGATAAAAAGGGAGATTATTGAATCTACTTTTAAAAGGGAACTACTTGTTTTAAATAGGATAAGTAATGAAAATTTTTGTCTGAATTTGTCAAATGTTATGGGCTGGACATTGTTAATATATAATGGAGTTTTTTGTCTGAATTTGTCAAATGTTAATGGACTAGACATTGTTAATGTAATTCTTGACTGTATATATTGTATATGGCTATTGGATATAGTTTTTCTTGTATTAGTTATAAGCTTTTTTAATTTTAGACAAAAAGGGGGAAATGTGATGATATTGTGTCCCCCAATATATGTGCACCCTAATAAACTTATCTGGGGTCAGAGATCAGAACAGCCACAAGATATAGAAGCCAAAAAATGGCGGCACACACACCTTTAATGATACCATTGCAAAGGCAGAGATCCACCTGGATCTCTGTGAGTTTAAAGCCATACCGGAAACAGCTAGACATGGCAACACATGCCTTTAATCCCAGAAAGTGATGGCAGGAAGCAGAAAGGTATATAAGGTGAGGACCAGGAACTAGAGCCTGGTTAAGCTTTTAGGCTTTTGAGCAACAGTTCAGCTGAGATCCATTTGGATGAAGACTCAGAGGCTTCCAGTCTGAGGAAAAAGGATCAGCTGAGGAATTGGTGAGGTGAGGAAGCTGTGACTTGTTCTGCTTCTCTGATCTTCCAGCATTCACCCTAATACCTGGCTTCAGGTTTGATTTTATTAATAAGACCTTATAACAGTCATGCTACAGTTTGGTCCCAGATGAAAAATCATAAACATGGGACAAATTTGAATTATTTCTTGTTCATTCAACATATAGGACATAGTCTCTGTTCCTAGAGCTTTACAGCTTCAGAGAGAGGCCAGAATCACACTCATCTCTGTGTTGGTATTGTGTTCCCCGAAATATTGTGTGTTCCCCAAAATAAACTTATCTGGGGGTCAGAGACAGAACAGCCACAATATTAAAAATGAGGATAGGCAGTGGTAGCACATGCCTTTAATCCTAGCATTTCAGAGACAGAAATACCTCTGGATCTCTGAGTTCAAGGCCACATTAGAAACAGCCAGGCATGGTGACACATGCCTTTATTCCCAGAAATCCAGCCTTTAATCCTAGGGAGTGATGCAGAGAGTAGAAAGATATATAAGGCGTGAAGACCAGAAACTAGAAGCATTTGGCTGGTTAAGCTTTTAGGCTTTGGAGCAACACAGTTCAGCTGAGATTCATTCTGGATGAGGACTTAGAAGCTTCTAGTCAGAGGAAACAAGACCAGCTGAGGAGCTGGTAAGGTGAGGAAACTGGCTTGTTCTACTTCTCTGATCTTCCAGCATTCACCCTAATAACTGGCTCAGGTTTGTTCTTATTAATAAGTACCTTTAAAATTACTGCTACACATCTAAGTAAACATCATAAGGACAGGCAGTCTTTTGGAATACTTAGTCATATACTCCAATCCAAATGTCTTCTTGGAAAAACTAGCCTAGAATTTCTCATTGTTCCTTTGACTAAACACAGAGTGATCTCTTACTCCAGTACATAGAGTGAATACAATGGAATGGGAAGACTAAGAAGTCATAAGGATCACTGAATTCAAGTCCCACCAAATAAAAGCCCAGTGAATGTTCCTCCCAGGTAGTCCCAGGTAGACTTTCTCTGTCTCCTTCATGTGTTTTCCTTTGGCAGCTTCTCAGTTCCACACAACTTCATGCTTTCTCTCAAGTCTTCTCTTCCTTCTCTTAGTATTTATTTTGCTACCAGCACTGCTTCATAAACTCTCCACTCTATTTCTGTTGTTTTAATTTTCTTATCACTTAAAAGCTTTAGTTGGCTAGACCATCATGTTTTTCTACTGGAAATGTTATATTTCCTTAATTGGTTCAGCAGTCTTCTCTGACTTCCCTTATCTTTTGCTCTCAGACATTAATTATGACAGAGACTACTAGCTGCTTGGTCATATCCATGCTATTTTCTTCTTGATCAACATCTTCAACCACATTTCCCAGTCCCCCTTGCAGTGAGGTGCACTCATGTGACTGAGTTCTAGCCAATCCAATTATGTGTTCTAGTTGGGAGATTTCTCCACACTCCAGTACTAACAGTTTGAAATGGGATGATACAGTCACATAATGAGATGAGTCTGTGTCACTAGTTGCCCCATACAGGAGAGATCACACACACTCACACACACCAGACACACACACACACACACACACACACACACACACACACACACACACACACTTGGGCTCTTACACAGGGGGAAATGGTTTCTTATTCTTTTTTTTCTTTTAATTATTATTATATTTGTGTTTTAATTTTACACAACAGCCATGGGTTCCCCTGTCATCCCCCCTCCCGCTCCCACCCCCATCTTCCACCCAATCCCTCCCCTCCATTCCCATCTCCTCCAGGGCCAAGACTCCCCTGGGGATTCATTTAAACCTGGTGGATTCAATACAGGCAGGTCCAGTCCCCTCCTTCCAGGCTGAGCAAAGTGTCCCTGTATAAGCCCAAGGTTCCAAACAGCCAGCTCATGCACAAAGGACAGGTCTTGGTCCCACAGCCTGGATGCCTCACAAGCAGTTCAAGCTATTCAATTGTCTCAATTATCCAGAGGGCCTGATCCAGCTGGGGGCTCCCCAGCCTTTGGTTCATAATTCATGTGCTTCCATTCATTTGGCTATTTGTCCCAATGCTTTTTCCAATCTTGGTCTCAACAATTCACGCTCTTACAGTCCCTCCTCTTTCTCCACAATTGGACACCTGGAGCTCTACCTGGGGCCTAGCCAAGGATCTCTGCATCCACTTCCATCAGTTATTGGATGAGAGTTCCAGCTTGACTGTTAGGGTGTTTGGCCATCTGATCACCAGACTAGGTCAGATCAGGCTTTATCTTGACCATTACCAGCAGTCTACAGAGGATGTATCATTGTGGATTTCTGGGGACCTCTCTAGCACTCTGCCTATTCCTGTTCTCATGTGGTCTTTATTTATCATGGTCTGTTATTCCTCATTCTCCCTTTCTGTTCTTGATCCAGCTGGTATCTCCTGCTCCCCTAAGCTTTCTTCTCCTCAAATCTTGCCCTTCATTACTCCCACTGTCGTCCAGGTTGTTCATGTAGCTCTCATGCATTTCTCTGTCTTCGGGTGATCCCTGTGTCTTTTCTAGGGTCCCATTTTCTAGGTAGCCTCCCTGGAGTTGTGTAGCAGTCTAGTCATCTGTGTTTTGTTTGTCCAAGTGGATCAAAGACCTCAACATAAATCCAGCTACTCTGAACCTGATAGAAGAGAAAGTAGGAAGTACTCTTGAACGCATTGGCACCAGAGATCACTTTCTAAATATAACACCAGTAGCACAGACACTGAGAGAAACAATCAATCAATGGGACCTGTTGAAACTGAGAAGCTTTTGTAGAGCAAAGGACACGGTCAACAAGACAAAGCGACAGTCTACAGAATGGGATAAGGTCTTCACCAACCCCACATCTGACATAGGGCTGATATCCAGAATATATAAAGAACTCAAGAAATTAGACATCAAAATCCCCAACAGTCCAATTAAGAAATGGGCTATAGAACTAAACAGAATTCTCAACAGAGGAAGTTCAAACTGAAAGACATTTAAGGAATCGCTCCACATCCCTAATTATCCGGGAAATGCAAATCAAAACGACTCTGAGATACCACCTTACACCTGTCAGAATGGCTAAATCAAAAACACAGAAGACAGCTTATGCTGGAGAGGATGTGGAGCAAGGGGAACTCTCCTCCACTGCTAGTGGAAATGCAAGCTTGTACAGCCACTTTGGAAATCAATATGGCACTTCCTTAGAAAATTGGGAATTGGGTTGGGGATTTAGCTCAGTGGTAGAGCGTTTGCCTAGCAAGCGCAAGGCTGTGGGTTCGATTCTCAGCTCCAAAAGAAAAAAGAAAAAAAAAAAAGAAAATTGGGAATCAATCTCCCCCAAAATCCAGCTGTAGCACTCTTGGGCATATACCCAAGGAATGCTCGATCATACCACAAGGGCATTTGCTCAGCTATGTTCATATCAGCATTGTTTGTAATAGCCAGAACCTGGTTTCTTATCCTTTAAAAGCTATTTAACAGTTTGTGATCAATTTGCTAATGTCATCTTAGATATCTTATGTAATTCACTAATTTTTCTAATGTTACTTCCATTCAAAAGCTAAGTAGTGACTACTCCTCCATCCTTTTTAGCATAGTGTTTGTAGTCTTAGCTAGAGCAATAAGACAAGATCAAAGGTATACAAATATGAAAAGAAGAAATCAAATTATCCTTATTTGTAGATGATATGACTCTATACATGAGAGACCCTGAAGATCTCATCCGAAAACTTTTTTATTATATTTGTGTTTTAATTTTACACATCAGCCATGAGTTCCCCTGTCCTCCCCCCTCCAGCCCCCACCCCTACCTTACCCCCCATCCCCTCTCCTCCATTCCCATCTCCTCCAGGGCCAAGACTCCCCTGGGGATTCATTTAAACCTGGTGGATTCAGTACAGGTAGGTCCTGTCCCCTCCTTCCAGGCTGAGCAAAGTGTCCCTGTGTAAGCCCAAGGTTCCAAACAGCCAGCTCATGCACTAAGGACAGGTCCAGGTCCCACAGCCTGGATCCTCCCAAACAGACCAAGCCACTCATCAGAAAACTCTTATAGCTGACACACTTTCAGCAAAATGACAGGATACAAAATTAACTTTATAAAATCAATATCTTTTCTGTATACCAGTGACAAGTATACTGAGAAAGACATCAGGGGAATCTCATTCACAATAGATTCAAACAAAATACTTCTAGCTGAAGAAAAGACAGACAACTTATGAAATTTTTAAAACACTAAAGAAACAAGTCAAGGAGACACTAAAAGATGGAAAGACCTTCCATGTCATGGATTAGAAAATGCAATAATATGGAAATGATTGTCCTACCTAATGCAGCCTGCAGATTCAGTAGACTCAACATCAAATATGCAACTCCATTCTTCACATAAATAAAAAATTAATCCAAAAATTCATATGAAAACACAAAAGACCCTCCTTATCAAGGAATCCTGAGCATTGTTTGCTGGACGCATTACCATATCTGATTTCAAGTTATACCACCAAACCATAGAAATAAAAACAATACAATACTGTAACAAAAATCAACACACAAATGAGTGTAATAGAATTGGGCACCCAGATATAAACTCATGCAACTTGAATCTTCGCAAAGAAGCCGAGCATAAACACTGGAGAAAAGAGCCTTTCCCACAGACAATGCTAGTAAAATCTGGATCTCCATGTGTAAAAGAATCAAATCAGATCTTTCTCTCTCACTCTGTAGTGTATATATACTTTGAGATCAACAATTACACTTTCAGTAGTTCCTAGAAAGCCTTAACATGTGGACAGTTACATGATGTGACTTCCACACACATGAGAAACTTAGAAATCACTTGCCCACAGAGAATGAATAAGAAAATTGTGCTTTCTCTTTAATAAATTTTAACATAAAGTAATATATTGGTGTGCAGCAAAGTATAAGGTCTGAGTGGGAAGGTACTTCCAATGAGAGGGGGCGGAAGAGTGAGAGGTAGAAAAATAAGATTTGGGATGGAAACAAAGAGAATTCCAAGTGTATCTATAGTGCCTACTGTGAAAGACTAGAAAAGGCTTTGCATTGTGGCAGCATTTCTGTAATCCCAGAACTCAAAATTCTGAGGCAGGAAGACTGAGAGTTTCAGGCCAACCTGGGCTACACAGATACCTTGTCTGAAAAGTAAATCAAACAGAAAAAATAGAGCAAATATGAAACAATATTCTAGCTACTAAACCCACATGGGTCTTTGCCATGGTACACTCAGGATGTTCTGGCATTTTAACACCAGCTTTGTAATAACAAATTGGACTTCATATAAAGATATTACCTGTTGGTAACGATTGAGTTCAGAGGGTGGCCGTGGAGCAGGTGGCTCAAGGCGATATTTCATGGAAGCTAGGAAGCAGAGAGGGAATTATTTGTTGAGAAGCAGAAAGTGAATGGCTTGAATTAATAGTTGAAGAGGGGTCTAGGGTCCTGGATCATGTCAAGTAAGACAGGACCAATGTGAGAAAGACTCAGGTGAATGGAACAAGAACAGCTTGGATGATCTTTAGCTAATTTAATTATCTAGTGTTTTCCACCCAGGTTAATAACTTCCTGTAACCTCATCAAGTCATAATTCATGATAATTATGACTTGGTGATTTATGATCATGATGATTTACAGCTTTGTTGTATCTCAGGTTATGCCCTCTAGTTATGCACCTTCACATCTGCCTTCCAGACACTTGGTTAATTATGTGCTCTTCCCCAATTATGCCACCCTCAGACAGCATTCCATTCTTCCACTTTCTTCTCCCAGAACTGCCAAAGGGTAGTGGAGAAATCATACAGATGAGATTCATACTCTTGAGGCCAGATCCCTAGCATATCTGTCACACTCTTCATCAAGCAACACTATTGCCTAATGAAGTCCATCCACACCTCTGTCACTTCCACAGCCCATCATGATACCCACATGAGTACTAGACCCAAATACTGGACTCATCATCTTAATATGTTTTTAATGCACATCATTCCCATGTGTCTGCTTCTATTTTGTCCCTTTGCTTCCAAAGGGAAAAACTATCCATGGATCAAGACTAAACTCATTCTTATTTTCTTCTGTTCTCTTGACTATTTCACTCCATCAACTTCTTTGCCTGGTCCACAGTATTATAGCTGTATGTCCTACGTACTAACTAACAAGCACACTGTAGCCTCTACAGTCCTGCAGTGAACCTTCCCTGGTCTTGTAACCCTTTCCATCAAACATCCTCTTTTCTTACCTGTGTTCTCCTTTTCTTAACCAGGCTTATTTGCAGAGGTGGCTCTTTATAGAACTAAAAATATGCTTGAAACACACCAGTGTGTTGCATACATGGCAGGGATGGGTTGTTTTTTTGTTTGTTTGTTTGTTTGTTTTTTTAACCAACTAGCTCACTCTAACCATTAACTCATAGATGAAGCCCAAGTTTCTTATTGTGGAGAAAGCCTTGAGGACAGAAATTCAGACAGTAGATGGTAGCATTAGCCAGTTGAGGCAGGGATACAGATGAGGCTGAAGACTAAGAAAGAATCAACATGGAAAAGAAGTCTGTGTGTTCATCTTGTAGAAGGTTTTGAGCCAATGCAAGGTTTTAATTCAGTAATTTGCTATTTATAAGTATTAGCACACTGGATGTAGTTCCCACTAACTCTTTCTGAAAAGAGATAGTCAGCCCTTTATTTAATGTAAATATAATATTTGAGCATATACACTAACTAATGAATGTGACAACATTTTGATGGATAGTCCATTGCAAAAATTGTGTAATTATATAAAAAAAATACAAAAAAGGCCAAGCGGTGGTGGCACATGCCTTTAATCCCAGCACTCAGAAGGCAGAGTCAGGCAGATCTCTGTGAGTTTGAGGCCAACCTGGTCTACAGAGCAATATCCAGGAAAGGTAAAAAGCTACAGAGAGAAACCCTGTCTCAAAAAACCAAAAAAAAAAAAAATACACAGTTCAAAAATATAAGGAAAAGTTGCACCCAAAAGGTTGATATAATCAACATATAAACAAAAAATACAAAAAATAAGAGGGAAGTGGTTTGTGAGTGTAGGGGCTAAGGCACAGAGGTCCATGGCACCAGATGTTACAGTTCTGTCAGGGGAGATAGATGATTTCTGTAGAAACCCAGGCAAGAAGCAAAATGAACCTTGTACTGTTGGGGAGAAGAAAGGGATGTACATCAATAAAAAGAGGCCTGAATTTCCTAGAAGGCCTCAGTCTCACACAAAGCTCACCACCAATATCTACATCCCTGGAGAATGTTTGGGCTTTGACATGAGCTATGGTACTGAGGAAAATTTTGCAAGGACAGGTGAGACCAACTGCCTAACCTTCTCATCTGGGAGCAAAAGACAAGGCCAAAGAAACATGCTTCAAGTGTTTGCAGATTTTTGTATCAGTCCCACTCCTTGAGACATTGACTCTGCAAAGGGACCACTGCCATGCTGCAAGTAGTTGGAGCAGATATATCTTTGTAGTTCCTCTCATAAGACTTGCATGGCTGCACATATCCATGACACACAACACACATGCAACACAGTTCAAGAAGTAGAAATAACCAAATCACAACTGCCCCTTCACAGCCCTGTGTTCATGGACAAGGCCCCAGGGAACACGTAGCAGAGCAGGAATTCTCAGTCTGCCTTTGTCTATTGAATCTTCAGAACTCAGGTTTTAGTCAGGCTGAGATTTGTGTCCATCTTAACATCTCTGTATGACCTTTGGTGACTCATTTCACCCAGTGTGTGATGTGGAAAAAAAAAAACATGATGATTCTACTTACCTTGTAGGGACTTTATGTGGGTCCAGGAAGAGCATGGTCATGGTACAGCTACTGTTGCTGTGTGGCTACATAAAGCCATTATAAGTATTCTCTCTCCAGTGTCCTCAGATCTACCTGAATTCTACAAACATTGTCATAAGACACCCTGGCCGTGTGGCCTTCATTCTTGTTCTACAAGTAGAACTTTGCAAGCAGCTACACTAGCACCTGGGTCCAGGCATTCTCAGAGCAGCATCCTGGGGCTCTGCTTAGATGGAGAAGATGAGAATGGAATGGTTTGAAAGAATGAGCTCCCAATTTCTGGACCATGAGCAGAAGGAACAGAAAGTGCTGTCTTGGATGAAGCCTAAGGAGGTGAGACCTTCCAAACTGCAACCAAATGGATCTTAGCAATAAGATTGGGAACTTGCCAGCAGGTTATAAAGTCTCCTGAACTATCACTCTCTCACATCTTCATTCAGATCCAAGTCACAGTAATTGTTGAGCCTCATGGAAACTCCACTGCATATGCTCTTAAGGGACACAGTGCCTCTCAAGAGTGATTTGGAGTTTCCTGGAGAGAGTGTCTCCAAGGTTCAGGCTCTGGTCTGACCTATCCCAGCCTCTCTGTTGGGATTTCTCTACCTCTGCTGTTCAGACTCTTTTAGGAACTGCTGCTTGGGAAGTGTAAGGATCCTAGTATAATTGACATCTGGTCTTTCCGCTATTTATTGTCTCAAAGAAAGAGACTCACAGTTCATCTTCTCACTAGGATTTGACCAGAGAAGCTTCATAGCACAGCTGTGCTTTTTTTAAGGTAGCATGCTGGTGGCAGATCTCCAGATTTTCTGGATTCTGAGAGATGGAAAGAGTCTACAGACATCTAGACTACTTTATCCATATATCACCTTTGTAGTAGCCCTAATGATGGTTGTAGTCCTACGATTTAGTACCTCCTGTGGCAGAGAGGTCACTGCCTTCTGCAGAAAGTGGTGGTGAATACTGTGAGCCTAGGTTGGATCAACAATTGCTGACTTTGATGCATACTGATTGGGCCAACATTTGCTTACTGATATACTACTGAAATGCAAACAGTAATAATAATAAACACATCCTCATGAAGATAAAATAATTGAAAGAATTGTATATAATTCTTAAAATAGTATGTATATTTAAATTATATACATTCTTAAAATAGTGCATGGCATATAGTTAACACTTAGGATGTATTAACTTTACCATTTTTATTTTTTTCAGAGGTGAGGACTGAACCCAGAGTGAGGCCTTTCACTTGCTGTAGAAGTGCTCTAACACTGAGCCAAAATGCCAAATCCCTTATTATTTGATTATTTATATATAAATCTGTATAAAAGTTACTATGTATTCACCTTCTATTTCACTAATAGTCCATGTGACAGACCTCTACATCCTATATCAAACTGTATATATAATCAATATTGACACATTTTGAATGGTATTTTCCTATAGAAATATGAGATCACATCATGCTGGTGGCTCTGCTATTAATTATTTTGTATCTAGATTGTGGTCTGCTGTCTGGTCCATGGCCACAGATACCATCGTATCCAATGATTACTGTTTCCTTCTTGGTAAACACATTTAGGGGTGCTGACATACTTCTCAGAGTCTCTTCTGCATTTTAAGTTCTTGGTACCCCTGAAAGAGACGGAATTATTTAGTGGCATAGAGGAAAATGAGACTTTAGTCTTCAATTACTGATCAGTATTTTCTGTGGGCACTGAACATGGGTTTCACTGGCTCATGCACAGAATCTTGGCCTTCTTCTCCTCCTAAAATAGAAAAACTTACTTTGGGAGTTTTCCTTAAGGTGAAGGAGACTAAATGTAAATGTGTCTAAGAAAATCTGCCTTGGCTATTTTCCTGGTCATTGAATGCTTTTTAGAAACAGGAATGCTTTATAGAACATGTCTACTGAAAAAGAGAGAGGTGATTATATTAAGTACCTAGAAGTGAAACAGAAAGGCAATTGAAGAAAGAGAGATGAAAATTTTTTGGAATTGTTGTGAAGACATTAACAATGACAATATGGGTGTCGAGATGAAGCTGAATATCTCCTTCCCAGCCATCAGCTGTCAGAAACTCATTGAAGTAGACAGTGAAGGCAAGCATCGTATATTCTGAGAATCACATAGTCACAGTAGCTGCTGATGCTCTGGGTGAAGAGTAGAAAGGGTAATGTGGTCTGAATCAGTGGTGGGAATGACGCTGTTTTCCCATGAAGCAAGGCATTTTGACCCATGGTAGAGTGCTCTTGCTGTTGATCAAGGTCTCGTTACAGACCAAGGAAGACTGGGAAGCAGAAGCACAAGTCTGTTCACAGTAACATTGTGGATGCTAACCTGAGTGTTCTCGACACAGTTATTGAGAGAGAGAGACAGAGACAGAGAGACAGAGAGAATGATATTCCTGGAATGACACATACTACTATTGAGCTTTGTCTGTAGGGACCTAAAAGAGCTAGCAGAATCAGAAAGCTTTTTTTTTCTCTTGAAAGAAGATGGTGCCCACCAATATGTTGTCAGAAAGCCCTTAAACAAGTAGTTTAAGAAGCCCAGGACCAAAGCACCCAAGATTCAGCATCTTGTTACTCCATGTGTCCTACAACACAAACACCGACATATTGCTCTGAGATACAACACACTAAGAAACCAAGGAAGAGGCTGCAGATCTGCTAAACTCTTGGCCAAGGGAATGAAGAAAGCCAAAGAAAAATGCCAGGAATGGGTTGCAAGATAGGCTGTCCTCACTGAGAACTTCGGCCTTTAAGTCTGAGTTCAGCCAAGTAAGTATATAAGAGCAACAAAAAACTGAACAGACCTTGGAAAAAGTGAAATTGATCTGGAAGCAGCAGACTGAATTTAACAAGAAGCATAGAAATAGCTTAAATAAGCAATGTAGTCTGATTAACACTTCACAAAACAAATGAACACACAAGACAGAATTCAAAGGTGTTTCTGAAAGGAATCCTAAGAAACAGAGACTCCTGCCAACAAGCAATGCCAAAGAGAGCATGCAGCTTTAACTTGATTTCACATATCAGCCACGGATTCCCCCATCCTCCCTCCTCCTACCCCCTTGCCCTCCCCCCAATCCACCCCCCATTCCCACCTCTTCCAAGGCAAAGTCTCCCATGGGGAGTCAGCCTAGCCAGGTAGACTCAGCCGAGGCAGGTCCAGTCTCCTCCTCCCTACACCAAGGCTGAGCAAAATGTCCCAGCATAGGCCCCAGGCTCCAAAAAGCCAGCCCATGCACCAAGGACAGGTCCTGGCTCCACTGCCTGGGGGCCTCCCAAACAGTTCAAGCTAATCAACTGTCCCACTTATTCAGAGGGCCTGATCCAGTTGGGGGCTCCTCAGCTATTGGTTCACAGTTCATGCATTTCCACTAGTTTGGCTATTTGTCCCTGTGCTTTTTCCAATCATGGTCTCAATATCTCACGCTCATATAATCCCTCCTCTCTCTCGATTGGGCTCCCGGAGCTCCACCTGGGGCTTGGCTGTGAATCTCTGCATCTGCTTCCATCAGACACTGGATGAGAGTTCTATCATGACAGCCAGGGTGTTGGGCCATCTGATTATTAGAGCAGGTCAGCTCAGGCACTCTCTTGACCTTAGCCAGTAGTCTATTGTGGAGGTATCTTTGTGGATTTCTGAGGACATTTCTAGCACTCTGCTTCTTCCTATTCCCCTGGGATCTTCATTCATCATGGTATCTCCCTCCCCATCCTCCCACACTGCTCCTGATCCAGCTAGTACTTCCCACTCCCCTAAGCTCTCTTTCTCCAGATCCTTGCCCTCCATTACCCCTTCACCCCCAGTTTGCTCATGTAGATCTCATTTCTCTGTCATTGGGTGATCCCTGTGTCTTTTTCAGGGTCCTCTTTACTAGGTAGCCTCCTTGTAGTTCTGAGTTGCAGTCTCGTTATCCTTTGCTTTACATCTAGTATCCACTTATGAGGGAGTACATACCATGTTTGTCTTTCTGAGTCTGGGTTACCTCACTCAGAATGATTTCTTTTCTAGTTCTATCCATTTGCCTGCAAACCTCATTATGTCATTGTTTTTCTCTGCTGAGTAGTACTCCATTGTGTATATGTACCTCATTTTCTTTATCCATTCTTCAGCTGAAGGGCATCTAGGTTCTGGCTATTACAAATAATGCTGCTATGAACTAAAATCAGAAACAAGATAAGGCTTTCTGCTCTCCCCATATTTATTCAATATAGTACTTGAAGTTCTAGCCAGAGAAATAAGACAACATAAGGAGATCAAGGAAATGCAAATTGGAAAGGAAGAAGTCAAGCTTTCAGTATTTGCAGATGACATAATAGTATACATAAGTGACCCCAAAAGTTTGACCAAGGAACTCCAACAGCTTATAAACACCTTCAGCAATGTAGCAGGATACAAGATTAACTCAAAAACTCAGTAGCCCTCCTATATACAATAGACAAACAGGCTCAGAAGGAAATCAGAGATACATCACCCTTTACAATAGCCACAAATGATATAAAATACCTTGGGTTAACTCTAACTAAGCAAGTGAAAGACCTGTATGACGAGAAATTTAAGTCCCTGAATAAAGAAAGTGAAGAAGATGTCAGAAAATGGAAAGATCTCCCATGCTCATGAATAGGTAGGATTAACATAGTAAAAATGGCGATCTTACCAAAAGTAATCTACAGATTCAGTGCAATCCCCATCAAAATCCCAACACAATTCTTCACAGACCTGGAAAGAACAATACTCAATTTCATATAAAATAAAAAAGGAGGCTCAGAGGTTAAGAGCACCAACTGTTCTTCCAGAGGACCTCAGTTCAATTCCCAGCAACCACATGCTGGCTCACAACCATCTATAATGAGATCTGGCGCCCTCTTCTGGATACATAATAAATAAAATAAATAAATCTTCAAAATAAAAAAAAAAAAAAAAAAAACAGGATAGCCAAAAGAATCCTGTACAATAAAACAACCTCTGGAAGCATCACAATCCCTCACTTCAAGCTCTACTGAAGAGCTACAGCAACAAAAACAGTTGGTACTGGCATAAAAACTGACATGTGGACCAATGGAACCGAACCGAAGACCCCAGCATTAATCCGCACACCTATGAACATATGATTTTCGACAAAGAAACCAAAACTGTACAGTGGAAAAAAGAAAGCATCTTCAACCAATGGTGCTGGCACAACTGGATATCAACGTGTAGAAGGCTGCAAATGGATCCATACCTGTCACCGTGCAAAAAGCTTAAGTCCAAGTGGATCAAAGACCTCAACATAGATCCAGTTACTCTGAACCTGATAGAAGAGAAAGTAGAAAGTATTCTTGAATGCACTGGCACTGGAGATCACTTCCTAAATATAACACCAGTAGCACAGACACTGGGAGAAACAATTAATAAATGGGACCTCTTGAAACTGAGAAGCTTTTGTAGGGACTCATTTAAACCTGGTGGATTCAGTACAGGCAGGTCCAGTTCCCTCCTTCCAGGCCGAGTATGCGTCCCTGTGTAAGCCCAAGGTTCCAAACAGCCAGTTCAAGCACCAAGGACAGGTCCCTGTCCCACAGCCTGGGCACCTCCCAAACAGATCAACCTATTCAATTGTCTCACTTATCCAGAGGGCCAGATCCAGCTGGGGGCTCCACAGCCGTTGGCTCACAATTCATATGCTTCCATTCGATTGGCTATTTGTCCCTGTGCTTTTTGCAATCTTGGATTCAACAATTCACGCTCTTGCAGTCCCTCCTCCTTCTCAACAGTTGGACACCTGGAGCTCCACCCGGGGCCCAGCCGAGGATCTCTGCGTCCACTTCCATCAGTTATTGGATGAGAGTTCCAAGACTGTTGGTGGGAATGCAAGCTTGTACAGCTGGTAGAAATCAATATGGCACTTCCTTAGAAAATCGGGAATCCATCTCCCCTAAGACCCAGCTGTAGCACTCTTGGGCATATACCCAAGGAATGCTCAATCATACCACAAGGGCATTTGCTCAGCTATGTTCATATCAGCATTGTTTATAATAGCCAGAACCTGGAAACAACCTAGATGCCCTTCAACTGAAGAATGGATAAAGAAAATATGGTACATATACAGAATATATATTTTTAAAAAACTCAAGAAATTAGACATCAAAATACCCAACAGTCCAATTTAAAAATGGGCTATAGAGCTAAACAAGTTGATTTTCTTTAAAATGTTTTTATTTACATATAATAATCACACAGTAATGAGTTTTAGTTTATTTTTATTGTTTATTATTGTTTTTTGATACTGGATCTCATTCTGTAGACCTAACTGTTTAGAAGTGGCATGTCCACATGTGGACACAGCATGCTTTTGTCATAGTCACCCTCCATACCTCCTTGTCCTCTGTCTCACTCCCACTCTTCTCTCTCCTCTTCCTGACTACCCTCCCCCTTCTACTTCCTTGTCTCTCTTTGAAGACTCAATAAGCTTCATTGGAGTTACTTACAGAACAAGGGATGGATCATTACAGAGCCATGGGCATCTCATCAGTGGCTACACTACTGAAAAAAGTTTTCCTCCATCCTCTAGTGATAATAGGCTAATGATAGATCCTTAGGGAGAGGTGAGGCTTTGAGAGTCACCTCTGTGGCATGGTGATGATGATCTCAAAGTTTTGCAGATACTCCTAGAATGGCCATGAACACAACAGTCTGCAGCACTCAATAATACCTTCTTGCAGCGCTTAGATTCTTTACACTCCCTGTTCTGTGACGTCTTTATGGGGATGATGAACATTTATGACTGACACTTATTCTTAGCACTTTGGTCAGTAATTAATTTCTGTAGTTTTGCTGACCACTGCAAATAAAGAAGCTTCTCTATGCAAAATGACATCCACCGTAATGTATGAGTACCAACATGACCATTTGAAGGCAATTAAATATGGAGATCATGTCCATTTAACAAAATGTCAGTAGTAGCTTCCCTGCTATGGCTTATGATCTCCACAGACATGGAGTTTGACTGTGCATACAGTAGCAGATGTGAATTCTCTCTGATGGAATGGGCATCAAATCCAGTCCAAAAGTTGTTGGTTACCCTCACAACAGAAATGCCACTATTGCACCAGTGCACACATATTGCCTAGCTAGTTATTCATGTGACATGCAGGTTCCACAACTGACTGAATGAGACTGTTGATGACAGTTCTCCAGCAGAAAGCAGGTTCCATTCCCTGTGAGGGTTAGTTAGCAAGAAAGAAGCTTCCATATTACCCATATCTTGACTTTTCTGCATCCTATGACCACCCGAGGTATGCAATTTGCCTTTTGAGACAAGATCTCTCACTGGCCTGAAGCTTATCAAGTAGGCTAGGCTGACTGACCAACAAGCTCCAGTATGTGTGACCGTACTTGTGTTTTTAAAAAAATGTAAATGTTATGCCTGTGTCATAAGCCCCCCCCAAGGCCACCAGGAGTCTGAATTCGTATGCAAAAGCAAAAAGGCTTTATTGCAAATTCAAGCTTGGTCTCTCCATCAGTTCCAACACAGCAGTTGGATCAGGGAGAGCCTCGAGCTCATTTGAGGCAGGGTTTTTAAGAAGTAAAGAATGGGGGAGGGAGGAGGGGAATTCCAGATTCAGATGGGGATTGAACTCCTGATTGGGCAGGAGTGGGGCAACAGAAGTCTTGTCAAACAGGGATTAGTACTGGTATTGCTGAAAAGAAACTGGCAATTTATATACAAATGATGTAAGCTATCCTTAATTTTCTGGAGCATCGAGTACTTGTTTGTCTCAATTCTGACTGGTCTCCCACAGGGTACAGTTTTTGGCTTTTCCTGGTTATTATAATGGCGAGCCTAGTCCCAGTACTGTCAGTTTGCAGCCTGTCATGGCTGCACTTATGTTAAATTAGGCCTCTTCATAGATTTGGGGGAATGAATTCAAGACTTCATGCTTGCATATCCAGGACTTTTTTGACTGAGCTATCTCTCCAGACAGGAAAAATCACATCCCATTTCTCATGTTACATGAAGAAGATTTAAGTTAGTGGTTTGTTCTTGATATTATCAACAGATACATTAAGGTCAAAGACAATGTTACAGGAACAAAACTAGTCCTCTTGGAAAATGACAGCAGCTAATACACCAACCATTTGTTCCATCATCATGAAGAACCAAAGCTGAGCAACTGATAGGCAGGACCACAATTTTACCAGGATTGCTAAATTGCATAACCTCTTGTTACTCCACCCCAGCTCTTACTCTTTTTAAACTTAAAGCTCGTATCAGTACCTCTGAGCTTTCTTATATGTCCTTCATCCTACACCATGATAAGTTTTTCCCTAACCCATATCTTCCTATTCGTTTGTGTGAGACAAGGTCTCTTTATGTCAGCCTGGCCATCCTGGAACTCACAGAGATCCACCTGCCTCTGCTTCCCAAATGCTGAGATTAAAGGGGTGTGCTATCTTGCCCAGCACATTAGTCATATCTTTAATTGGTTTCTGGCTGACTGAGCCTGGCTTGTTGGGGCTGCTATAGACTGAGGTTCTGCCCTTAAACTCCACTTACACAGTCAGAAAATAAACTTTTAAAACAGGATGATAGGATCAGGGTGTTTAGAAGCTTGTGTATGACAGAGTTAAGCTCATTTTTGGAGGAATAACACCAAACACCAGGACAAGATTATTCTAGAGATCACCAGAGGTCTCTCACAATAAAGTACAGGAAGAGGAACAGTGCTGGGTTATCTGGTGGCTGTGGCATTTATTAGGCATGAAGACAATGATATGAAGGTTCAGTATCAGTGGGTTCTTCTTGATATCCTGGGAATTAATGCAGAGAAACAACACACTGATAAGTGACAATATTGAAGTGACCATCTAGGAGCACACAGGGAAAACCAGTAATCCCCTAGGACACGTACAGGGTTATTCATTCCTCTGTAGAAAGAAATGGGCTGACAAACAAACCAGGATCTATGTGTGCAGCACATTTCAGTGCTCAGTCCTCCCCAGTGGTGTGATTATATAAGAGAACTGGGGAGGACATGGAACTCTGTAATAAGCAATGGGACCCATAGGCACTTCAGAGCAGCACTGAGAAGCTTCTAGTCTTTGAGTTGCCTCAATTGCTCTGCAGCTTCTTTGCCCTCTTGGGCCTCATGCTCAATGGAGGAGAAAATATGTCTGCTTTGAAGAAAAGTCTTTAGTCAGTGTTCACAGCTATGGTGATTCCCCCTCCACTCTCATCCCCACTCCCTTCATGCTGTGGTCCATTGGGATGGGAGATATGAGGCTGCTTTGGGAGAAGAGTCCATACTCTACATACCAAAAGAGCCTGAGGTGTCTACACTGGACATCAACTTGAATAGGAGTGATTTCTTCCAGTGGGTTGTTAGATCGTTATTGTTGTTGGGGAGCAAAGCCTGGAACTTCCTAGACCAGCATCTTGTATAGGTTTAGCAATACATTTGGCCAGGAATACACAAGTCACTTTTTTGTCCTTTGCAATATATCATATTGGAAGACACATGATTTGTCCAAATGTAGGCATGTTTTGATCATTTGGAAAGGGTGACGTACAAAAAATGTATGTAGATACATGCTACTTTTCTATTATCATTAATAAGTAGCTTGCAAAAACATTGCTGTGGTATTCTACCAGTGTTGATTTTTCAAATTTCAAATTTATTAGCTGAATTCTACTCTAAGGATGAATATTCTTTCTTGCTTTGCCTTTCCTTTTCTTCCTTTACCTTCCCCTCTCCTCATTCATCCACATATAATATACCAGTGTGATACACTTATCTTCATTTTATTCAGTTAGTTATGATCCATTGGTATCATTTCATTTCATTGTTCTATTATTCAAGACTTAGCCAATAAGAATGCTTCAAAATGGCTTCTTTGTCTCTTGGCATGATTTTACCAGTCTTGGAGTCTTATTCCCCAATCTCTTTACAACACTATGCTATTACCAGAGTGTGCAAAGACTGAGGAAAAATCCACACTGAAAGGAGAATGTTAATGATTTCATATACATCTATATATACATATAATGTATATAAATACACATTTATACACATACATATTTATGTATCTATTATCTCAAGAAACCCACACAATGAAACAAATTTCAACAGAAGCCTGTGATTTACTTTAAGGGGGTTATGTAAAAAGTCATACGCCAGAGGAGATTTAATTTAGTTGGATGGGGTAGCTTTCTTTAGTTCAGTCCAAGAAACAGAGAGTTAATGAATTTTCTTGAGAGAAGTCCAATGCTACTGGACCATATCTTTCTCCTTTTCAAGAAATTGCTCCTGAGGGAATGTGTGGGTCCTGAGGCAATTGTTAAGCTCTAGCTTCCCACAAGAGATGGAGTCTCACACTGGTCCTTCTGGGAAATCAATAGACGGGTAAGTCCTCTGACAGCCCAGGGCTAGAACTCTACATGTGGTATCATTGGGGTCCTGATGCTGAGGAACAGAGTTCAATCTGCAATCCTGCTGAGTGGGGTGTGTAGGGCTTCCCTGGGCACCAGAGGAGGCTTCAGTATGTGATCTTGATAGACTCCACTTGAAAGAGAAACAGCTTCAGAGTCTCGGGAAACTTTTCATGTTACATCAGTGATCACAGAGGACTGAAGAAGAAGCCATAGGTCGTTGTGGTGGTGACTGGGACAAACACAGGCAATATGGTGAGCTTATAAGTGGGGTGAGACACCATCCTTGAAGGACCCCTGTTAACCAGCACAGAAGCAGGCTTTCAGGTCCTAGGAGAAAATGTAAATAAGGTTTGTATTTCATCTTTAAGGAGCAAGTAGAGGTGGACAGATATGATTAACAAACAGTGAAATCACAACCATGTCTTGGCAATTGTGGTGCTTGGACAGAAAAATGATGTACATTTCAAATCTTTCCAACCAAAACGCAGGATTCCCATGAGAGTCAGTGCAGTCAACAAACACTTTGGTGTGGGGGTCCAGAAAACAGGCTATAGGGAGAGCAGATGAAGGAGGAGTCCTGAGGGATGGTATGGCCAGTGAAGCGTTTGAGAACAAGGAGTGTGGAGTGAAGCAGAGTCAACCCTGAGGACAAGAGAACAGTCAGGTGAAAGATGCCTTTCACTTCACATAGAGGAGATCCTGGTGCTTCTTTCAGAGTGGGTGTGTGTTTTGCTCTCATCCTAGTGTGTACATTCAGAAAGGAGAGTATTCAAGAGGGACAGGGGAACATGTTTTGCCTGACAAATTTCTTCTTGTTGGCTAGATCCTATATACTAGGATCCGCATCAAGGCAAGCCTACGCTTGGCCCATTGAACACAAATGCAGACAGACAAGAGGCTGACATTTCTTGGGCTCTCTAGCTAGTAGAGAGTCCCTCCTGGAACTCTCTCTCTCATGAAGTCAGGGTGACTGGCTTTTTGTTTCTGTTACTGTTATGTGCCACAGTTTCTGAGAGCAGAATGGAAGAGAAGAGCAGAATGGAAGAGTATTGTATGCCCAATACTCATGCCTTCCTGGCTCATATGCATACTGAACATCTTTTTGCTCCTGACATTGTTAGCTCAGGCACTGCAGAATTACAGTGGTAGAGAAAGGGGCAGGGGCTAGCCTTTCATGAGGTGGTGATGCTGGAGTTAGCAATTATAGTGATAAATTGTTGTGTTAAAATAGAGGCAATGAAATTTAATTTCTGACTAACCAGTTAGTTCCAAAAAAGCTACTCTTCCTGGCTAAAGAATTGAAAACTACTTCATTTGATTAACAGAACAGACACACGAAGGATTGGACTGTTTATGGTCCCTAGGAGACCACCTGAACTGAGCTATCCCTGAAAGACAACTGAGGAGCCATAGGGCAGGGTCTGTTAGACCACCATGGAGAGAAAGACCCTGTCACTGAACAACAGCTACCATCAGGAAGCAATTTTGGTTCAACATGGGCTCTGAAAAGCTATTATTGTTCTGTCTAAAGCACACCACACTACAGCATGCCATTGGAATAAAAAAAAAAAGAGTAGAGATCACACATGGGTTCTGCTGTTCCCTCATGTGTGAACTTGAGGCCATTCACAGACCTTACCTTCCTGGATCAGCACAGGATTACAACAAGATCCACAAGTCCCTCTGAGAGGATTTAAGATTTAGGAGTTTGGGCATCGGCGTCCATAAAGAACCTGCTGGCTCAGGTCAGCTGTTTCCTTTTTCCTGCACTACTCAAGCCTCAGCTGGAGGTGCTTGCAGGAACACACTGCTCAGTTTTCCTGGCAGTGACCCCTTCCTCAGGGTGGGGTGGTCTCTCTGCTCCTGAACTCTCAAGTCTGGCAGAGCCAGGCTTTCAGTCCTAGTCCAGGGGAGGAGCTGTCCTCTTAGGTCCAGGTACCCTGGAGTCTCTCCTTAGCTGTTTAGATGCTCACTTGTCCTTTGCCAGCTCTGCCCTTGTCTGTTTCTGGTGGCACCAAGTACATATTCCCTTGTACACGTATGAGTCTCCATGTTTTGGCTGTGTTAGTTAGAATCTTGTGTTCCACGGGCATGCTGTGTGTTCTCATCCACAGCATGTTATAAGTGCATATTGTGTTTTCAGTCTGGATGAATACAGGGCTGTGAGCAAGAAACAGGACTTTTATCAAGAAAATGTAAGGCAACATGATTGTCAAAATAAGGACAACAATAGACATGTTAATGTGTGTGTGTGTGTGTGTGTGTGTGTGTGTGTGTGTGTGTGTGTGTGTGTGTGTGTAAACCTAGGAGGCTTCAACCCTAAACAAAGAACTATGAGAGGCAACTAAGGAATGCTGAGAGCATGAGAAATAGTCTTTTCCAGGAAAGAGCACACAAATTGGTGATCCAGTACCAAATGGTCAGTCCTGACAACGTGGTTACAAAGAACAATATACAGACTGAGCAGGTTGTATTTATGTGTTTAAGAATATGTATATTACACATATATACATGTATATATGTGTATGTATAATTATCCATGTATGAATATATCTGTACATATGCATGTATGTATAAATAGGTGTGTGTGTATGTATATATATATATATGTACATATGTATGTATGTATTCATGTAACAATGAAAAAAAGAGGCCATGAATTTGAAAAATAGCAAGGAGGGGTGTACGGCAGGCTTTGAAGGGAAGGGAAAAATGATTCAATTATATTGTAATCTCAAAATATAAAAGAAATAATTAATTTTTAGAAAGGCATCAGAAGAAAGAAAACAAAACAACCTTAGTATATAGAGAGTGTCATGAATTATCAAGTGAATAATATAATGGAGAGTAATGGAGGTATAGTTGGCTCATTATTATTTGAAATTAGACTTAAAATTAAGTCTAGTGATTTAATTGCAATTGTATTATAATAATATTTTGATTTGAGGGAGATTATAGCTTTTCTGGTAATTACTTTTCTTAGCCTAGAATATGGAATATTTCCCTTTATCTTTTAAAATAAGGAGGATTTCTTTTTAATATAAAATCTTATGATTTTTATTATTTAGGTCTTAGGCTTTACTTGTAATTATTCTTAGATATTTTATAGATTTTGTTCTTGACATTTTACTGCCTTAATTTTTATAAAATTTCTCTTTCTAGTTTTGGTAATCAAAATTTGGGGAATTGTTTGTATGTGTATATCTATCCCTCATCTGGTGAATAATCTCCTTTCATAGATCCTTACTTAGCTCATAATACATATTATCCTGAGTGGGTGTTACATTGTTAGTCATCTGCTCCTACCTCACTGAGGAAGTCCTTATGACAGGGAAGACTCAGCTTTGAGTTCACTTGAAAAATGAGAGGGAAGAGTCAACTTGACATGATCCAAGCAAAGATCCAAATTTTAGAGTTTGGGGAAAGTTTTACTGTGTGCCTTAGGCAAGATCTCTGAGCAGATTCCTCACAAGCAAATGAAGATAAATGGCCAACAAGGCAAACCAGGTGAAGAACACTTTACAGTATCTCAGAATGTTTTCGAGCAATGCTTGCTCATATAAATAGAGTTTGATGAATGAATATCTTTGACACTAAAAAATTCAAGGATAGATAACTATATGTCTTCTTAATCTTTAAAATAATGCATAGGATCTAAAAAGTGTTTATAAATGAAGGATCATTCTATCTTAGAAGAAATGGCTTCAGGTTCCAGCAAGTTACTTGGTTTCATCCCTCAGGATTTCTTAGATGCTTGAATTCAATGTTGGGATTTTATTTTTTATAACTGCAGTTGCTTTTCTCATTATTTTATTTTCTTTGACTTTGGCATCTGAATTTGTGGAACATAGCTTAAGTTTTCATTTCACAAAATAGGGACTTATTTCTTGAACACCCATTTAGTGTTGCCTGTATCTTATATAGGTTGCAATAACTTATATTTTTATGTTGAAATATGTTAAAACAAGCTATAGTTGCTGTGGTATTACACCCATAAAAATCCAGTCTGTATCTTAAGAAGCCTCTTATATATCTCCTCAATTTAATTAATAATGATTTTTATTCTGGTCTATGTCAGGTCTCTATTCAAATTCCTCTAGATATCCTGCAAATGTTCCCTTTCAAGCCATCTGCTCAAATGGAGCCCAGTCCAGGACCTTGCATTGCACATGGTTGCTAGGATTCCCATTGCAGACTTTAGTCTTTAGCAGCTCATTTTGAACATCAAGGACTGGCTGCAGAGGGTACCACACCCTCCCTGCCCAGCATCAGCATCACCTGGGGCTTGTTGGAAGTGTGAGTCCTTAGGAAGCAGCCTGAGCTCTGATGCAGAACAGCACCAAATTCCACACACTTGTGACGTCTGCACTCTGGAGTCAGGGCACTGCCGTCTCACCGTGGATTCCTGCAGCCAGGGTAGGCGTTTCTGTTGTTTTCAGTTCTCCTCTATAATGAGTAATGGTAAGAAATTGATGTCCAAGTTTTGTTTTCCTTTGGTGTAACTAGGCTAGATAGCCCTATGATTAGCCTTTCGAGAAATGTCGAATCATTTTCCCTATTAGTCACATATTGTTTCATATTCCACCACCAAGGTCCTAAAGTCTCAGCATTTTCTCATCCTTGGTACAGTTGATGTTACCTGGTTTATTGACGTGATGCCATAGAGTGTGGGAAGTGGCATTTCATTGTGTTTGTTTCTCTCACTCTCCTTTTTGTTTGAAACAGTTTTGTTTAGTAGTTGTCCACAGAAAATATTTTCTATATAAAAACATTTGCACAGACAGCTATGCCTTCTAGGAAACAATTACATAGACTCAAAGAAAAATATATCTCATATGGTTTTAGTAAAGTTGCTTGGGAAAGAATATGCTGGAAAATACTTAAAATATATCACTGTTAGCTATTTTCTTCTTATCAAGTTATAACTGTTGCTTGTATATTATGGATACAATTTTAATCACTACTGATTACTGATTTACTGTATCTTGTGAAGGTGTTTGAGGCAGTGTATTCTCCTCTGCTGTGCTAGTAATATTCCATAGACTCTGGTGTGTGACATTATTATGATTCTTTCCTAAGCATTCAGCAATTTAGATAATTAAAATTATGTAATTTTGTAATGGAACATAATTGTACATATTTATGGGTACTGTACAATAACCCAACACTGTGCAGAATAGTGATCTTTAGAGGCGAGGAAGAGTCCTGGGGGACATCTTGGGGAGGTAGTAACCAATGCGTAGTTATTACGGAGGAAGTGACAGTGTTATACAATACATTCAGTGATCCTGCTTGGCAATATCCTATCCCGTATTTTATGGAATGCAGAATTTTTAAAATAGCTTTTTTGTTACCAAAATTTTCTACTAAAGACATTTAACAGTTTTTCCAGGTTAATGGAGCATTTTTATTTTCTAATTTTGTCACTGTCTTCTTCAAGTCCTGTAATTAATTTTTACTGAATTTTTGAGAGGTTGTAAGTTGAGTCATTGTTAGTTTTGTAAGATTGGGTTTAGTCTTATGCAGAATATATTTGGTAAGTTACATAGGAAATTGGAAGAGAAGTGTGTTCATTGGTAGAATTGAAATAGAGTGAACATGTACATACTAACATATATGTTTTATCAACTTGTTTAGCATTTTATACCTTTCCGTTTCTTTAAATGAGCTCTCACATAGCCCAAGCTGGACTCAAACTCACTATGTAGCAGAGGCTAGCCATTAACTGCTGATCTTTCTACCTCCATCTCCCATGAGCTAAAACCACAAAAGCTAAAACCACAAATGCCTCCGCCAGTTTTGCAATTCTAGACAGCTGAGGTTTTGATCTTCCTTTGCCCATTTCACTGAATCTCTGAAGAATAGTCTGGATATCACAGGTCTTTACTAAGTACTTTTCTTATTGATGAAACAAGATTTCTAGAAGAATGGAAAAATTGAATAGTTGTCTTCAAAATATTAAGCTTGAGACACTGATGGGTCAGAACATTTCAGATGAAAAGAGCTGCCCACAGATCCAAGAGTGGTTGGATCGGGCATGGCAGGCTCAACCTAAATGGTCTAAGATTTCAAAGTAGGTAGTTTTGTCTATATCTTGAGACTGGAAACTGTCTGGGGCTAAGGATTATTACTGTGTTAATTATCTGGCACTGAACAAGGTGCAAGGTTGGCATTCAGTGACTATCAAACACGTGAAAGTGGGTGAACAAATCTTCGTGGATCCTTAGAGCATAGCTAAACAGAAATATGGTATAAGCAAAGATACCTTGCCCAGGTGAAATGTAGAAAAGTATCTAAGATGACTATTTTAATGGTCATCATTGAATCTTGCAGAAAGTTCTGGAAGAGTATCTTGAGCAGGCTGCATTTTGTGTCCTGTGTATGTACCACAAGATTACTATGCAAACACTGTCATTCTTCTCTAGAGCTCAGAGAAGGGAATGCTCAGCATTCATCTAGAGTGAAAAATCTCAGAAAGCTAGCTCAAGATTTTCCTCATTGACTTGTGTGCTCATGGCAAGAGAGAACCAAACCAGCACCTTTGAGTTCCTCCTCTGGGGTCTCTCAGAACAGCCACAGCAGCAGCGATTCCTCTTCCTGATCTTCCTGTGGATGTACCTGATCACCGTGGCTGGGAATCTGCTCATCGTCCTGGCCATTGTTACTGACACTCGACTCCACACTCCAATGTACTTCTTCCTTGCCAGCCTGTCCTGTGATGACATCCTTTTCACCTCCACCACAGTACCCAAGGCCCTGGAAAACATTCACTCCCAGAGCAGGACCATCTCCTATGCAGGATGCCTGGCCCAGCTTTACTTCTTCTTGACTTTTGGAGACATGGACATCTTCCTCCTGGCCACAATGGCCTATGACCGATTTGTGGCCATTTGTCACCCTCTCCACTACACAATGATCATGAGCCTCAGGCGCTGCTCACTCTTGGTGGCAGGCTGCTGGACCCTTACAAATATTGTTGCCATGACACACACCTTCCTCATATTCCGGCTCTCCTTCTGCTCCAAGAAGGTCATTCCAGACTTCTTCTGTGATCTGGGACCCCTGATGAAGATTGCTTGCTCTGAAACCCAAATCAATGAGCTTGTGCTTCTCTACCTGGGGGGTGCAGTCATCTTAATCCCCTTCTTGCTCATCCTTGTGTCTTACATCCGCATTGTGTCTGCGATCCTCAGGGTCCCTTCTGCCCAAGGGAGGCGCAAGGCCTTTTCTACTTGTGGGTCCCATCTTGCTGTGGTGGCCCTGTTCTTTGGGACAGTGATAAGGGCTTATCTGTGCCCCTCATCCTCTTCCTCCAACTCAGTGGTAGAGGACACAGCAGCTGCTGTCATGTACACAGTGGTGACCCCCCTACTGAATCCCTTCATCTACAGCCTGCGGAACAAAGACATGAAGGGGGCACTGGTCAGAATTCTCAGGGGCAAAGTCTCCTTCTCCTGGCGCCAGTGACTCCTGAAGAGAAACAGAAGGTGTCCTCATTCACTCTGCTGAGGATCTCCAGAAATTTCTACCTCAAGTGTCCATTTCTGAATCCTATATATGCTTTATCACAGCCCTGCTCACTGACTTCTCACCTCGAGTTTCTTAGATTTGAGGAAAATGAAAAGCTTTCTTTAGGCTTTGATTTGTTATGAATTGTATCTTTGTTCATTTATTTATAATCTCATTCACCAGAATGATGATTTAGTCAGTGTCAGACAGCAAGACAATTCTTTCTATGGGGACAATATTCTGGAGCTGAAAATTCTTATTTTTTGCCCAAAAGAAAATGCACTATTTGGACAATATCATTCATGAGTACAATGCATTTTGATCATATCCACTCTCCTCTCCCCCATCTAACTTTTCCCATGATCCCCCACTTTTCACTATCAAACTCATGTCTCCTTCATCTACTGTATGCTCCCCACACATGTGCTCACATGTATCTATCTCCTACTGAATCAAACTCATGTTCTTCACATACACATGGGTGTAGCTTGATTACTGGGATATGGGCAACCTGCTACAGAACTTGTCATAAGAAAACTGCTTTCCCTATTCAGCAGCAGTTGGCTGCCTGTAGCTCCTAAACTGTGAGTGGGACCTGGTATGGTCTTGTGCGGGCAACTAGAGCTGTTGAAGGTTAATGAATGTAACACCCCTGTCAGGTCCAGTCGATATTATTTTGCAGCAATCCTCCAGGTCCTCTGGCCTTACACTCTTTCCTCCCTTTCACTATGATTCCTAACTTTCTTGTGACCTTGTGTTTCATTGTCATTACAGACACGTTGCTCCCATTTATGATGACACTGGTGTAAACAAACCCACTGCAGAGCCCGAGTGTGAAAGTATAGCTCATGTAGTTGTGCACAACATGGAACACTGAGGGTAGTAATAAAAGACTGGGTGGTAACTGTGTGTATTCACTATACCATTCGTCATCATTTCAGAATAAACTCCTTCCACATGCAGAAGGTATGTGTAAAACAATGTTCTTTGTTCTGCTACTAGCAGATTCATATCTTGCATTTACAAAGTCTCTGGCCTAATAAAGAGGATATTGAGTGGTTGACCTGTACCATTTATGTTTATGTCAGGACACTTTATGCAATGATGATACTGTCTGATGATCATTTTCAGAATCTGTCCTCAGTTTTGAAATATGTGTGATTGTGCTTTTTTGTAATTTTCTTCAACAAGAACTGTCATTTGCAGGGCTCATAATTCTAAAAATCTGTGTAGCCCTTTAAGACAGAGGGAAAGTGATATATTTAATTAAATTCATATAACTATATAAATTATGTAATAATATAAATTCATTAAAGCAAATAAATTAATTTAAAATATATAAAATTCTTTTATTTTTGGTTGTGAGCCTAGCCTTTAACAGCTGAGCCACCGGAAGTGGATGCAGAGATCCTCAGCCAGGCCCCAGATGGAGCTCCAGGTGTCCAATAGTTGAAAAAGAGGAGGGACTATAAGAGCGTGAATTGTTGAGCCCAAGATTGGAAAAAGCACAGGGACAAATAGCCAAGCGAATGGAAGCACATGAATTATGATCCAAAGGCTGTGGAGCCCCCAGCTGGATCAGGCCCTCTGGATAAGTGAGACAATTGAATAGCTTGAACTGCTTGGGATGCATCCAGGATGTGGGACCAGGACCTGTCCTTAGTACATGAGCTGGCTGTTTGGAACCTTGGGCTTACACAGGGACACTTTGCTCAGCCTGGAAGGGGGGGACTAGACCTGCCTGTACTGAATCCACCAAGTTTAAATGAATCCCCAGGGGAGTCTTGGCCCTGGAGGAGATGGGAATGGGGGGAGGGGATGGGAAGAAGGTGGGGGTGAGGGCGGGAGGGGGGATGACAGGGAAACCCATGGCTGATGTGTTAAATTATAACACAAATATAATAATATATTAATAAAAAATAAAATAAATATATATATATAAATTTTATTAAGGAAATTTTTTATTCATTTTACATACAATCACAGATCCCTGTTTTCCCTCCTCCTGCCCCTCTTTCCTTTTCCCACAACCCACCCCCATTCCCTCCTCCAACAAGGCAAGGCCTCCCATAGGGAATCCAAAGAGCCTGGTACATTCAGTAGAGGCAGGTCCAAGCCCCTCCCCCTGTATCAGGACTGTGCAAGGCATCACACCATATGTAATGGGCTTCAAAAAGCCCACTCATGCACCAGGGATGGATCCTGATCCTACTGTCAGGGTGCCCCTTAAGTATATCAAGCTACACAACAGTCTGGCTTATGCAGAGGGCCTAGTCCAGTCCCATGGAGGCTCCACAGTTGTTGGTTTAAAGTTCATGGGTTACCACTAGTTTGGTTTGGTTGTCTCTGTAGGTTTCCCTATGATGATTTTGATGTCTCTTGCTCATAGAATCCCTCTTCTCTGGAGCCCTCAACTGGATCAGGCCCTCTGGATAAGTGAGACAGTTGAGTGGCTTGGACTGTTTGGGAGGCATCCAGGCTGTGGGACCGAGACCTGTCCTTAGTGCATGAGCTGGCTGTTTGGAACCTGGGTCTTACACAGGGACACTTTGCTCAGCCTGGAAGGAGGGGACTGGACCTGCCTGTACTGAATCCACCACGTTTAAGTGAGTCTTGGCCCTGGAGGAGATGGGAATGGAAGGGAAAAGGGAGGGGAAAGTGAGGGTGGGGGCGGGAGGGGGAATGACAGGGGAACCCATGGCTGATGTATAAAATTAAAACACAAATATAATTTTAAAAAGTGGGGGAAGAATCCCTCTTCTCTATCTTTGAATGGACTCCTGGAGCTCGGCCAGGTGCTTGGCTGTGGATCTCTGCATCTGCTTTTTTCAGTTACTTGATGAAGGCTCTATGATGGCAGTTAGGACACTCACTAATCCAATTACTGGGATAAGCCAGTTTAGGCACCCTCTCCACTATTGCTGGGAACCTCCCAAGCACCCTGCCTCTCCCTACCCCTATGACATCTCCCTCTATCATGGTATCTCCCTCACAGCTCTCCCACTCTGTCTCTGCTCCAGCTCATCCATCCGTTCTCTCATGTTCCCATCCTCCATTCCTCCCCTCCATACTCTCCATTACCCCCAGTTTTCTCATGGATATCTCCTCTATTCTCCCTTACCAGTGCAATCCATGTGTCCCTCTTACAGTCCTCCTTGTTAGCTAGCTTCTTGGGAGCTATGGATTGTAGTCTGGTTATCCTTTGATTTATATCTAGTATCCACTACTTCATTCAGGATGATATTTTCTAGTTCCATCCATTTGCTTGAAAATTTTATGATGTCATTGTTTTTTACTGCTGAGTAGTACTCTATTGTGTATTTGTACCACATTTTCTTTATCTATTCTTCAGTTGAGGAGCACCTAGGTTGTTTCTAGGTTCTGGCTATTATAAATAATGCTGCTATAAACATTGTTGAGCATATGTCCTTGTGGTATGATTGAGCATTCTTTGGGTATATGCCCAAGAGTAGTATAGATGGATCTTGAGGAAGATTGATTCTTAATTTTCTGAGCAACTGCCATACTGATTTCCAAAGTCGCTGTATAAGTTTGCACTCCCACCAACAGTGGAAGAGTGTTCCTCTTGCTTCACATCCTCTCCAACATAAGCTGTTATCAATGTTATTGCTCTTAGCCATTCTGTCAACTGCAAGATGGTATCTCAGAGTCATTTTGATTTGCATTTTGCTGATGACTAAGGATGTTGAGCAATTCTTAAAATGTCTTTTGGCCATTTGAGATTCTTCTGTTGAGAATTCTACATTTAGCTCTGTAGTCCATTTTTTAATTGGGTTGTTCAGTATTTTGATGTCTAGTTTTTTTTTAATTCTTTAGGTTTAATAATGTTTTTAATTAAAAATAAAAATAAAGGTTTAAAATTAGAAACAAAACTTGATAGATGAGGTCATGGAGAACAGGTAAATGATGAAAATATTGACAAAGTAAGGCCAATCTCAGATGGCAAAGACTTTTCAACTTGAATGGAGCAAATATATTTTCCCTCTGAAGATAGGAAATTATAAAATAATTATTGCATAAAAGTTATGAACTATAAACATTTGTAGCTAATAAAGTAAAGCTTTCAACAGTACAAAAATCAATACCCTTATAAGAAAAAAATATTCATGAATATTTTCAACATGAAGACAAATAATATAATTTTAGTTAAATATCATGGGACATGTACTATATTTCAACTTCGTTCCAGATTTTCTTTCTTATATTTTAAATATCTTTTTATTTACTGTTGAGGAGCTGTTGGCAGTTGATAAATACTGGAGGAAGGAGCAAGAGTGTTCTCAAATGATGTGGCCCCTGATAGGTTGTACATGAGTCAGCTGACAGCCCTCTGCCTACTGACACACTGGTACCACTCATGGACTTAGTTGGATCCTCATGTGGGTTCTCATTTTGTGAAGCCTTGGTTGGCTGTGCATGTCATGGTGTATATTGATTTTGTCACATACAGCCCTTGGGACTCCAATCACTGCCCGTGGTTGGTTCAAATGTTAATGGATCACACAGCAGTTTTGCTTCCTTGAGCTGACAGCACTCTAGGCCTCAGATGAGGTGAAGTGGTCAGTGGTGATGCCATGATCCAGGTGGAGACTCTAGAAAGGCACAGTCAAGAGAACCTAAGGAGGTGTACCATCTGCTGTTTTGAACAATGCTTGTAGCATAAATTCTAATTGGTCTTAATAATAAAAACCCAGAGCAAGATATCAGGGTAAATGATGAAAAATCAGAGAGATAAAGGAGCAAGCCACAGCCACTACTTACATCTAGGAATCCTCAAACTGAAAGGGGGTGAGCTCCTGTTTCCTCCTGCCTTATATTCCTCTCTCTGCCCAGCCATATCACTTCCTGTTTCCACCTCCCTAGTGCTGAGATTAAAGGTGTGTGTATCCCAAGTGCTGGAATCAAAGGTGTGTGCCTCCACCACTTGGCTATGTTTCTCTTTTAAACTGGATCAATCTCCTGTAGCCCAGGGTGGCCTCAAACTCCTGATCTTCCTGCTTCCTCCTCCCAAGTGCTGGGATTAAAGGTGTGTGCCACCACTGCCTGGCCTCTATGTCTAACTAGTGCCTAGCTCCACAATCTGATCTCCAGGCAAGCTTTATTTGCTAGAATACAAACAAAATATCACTACAATCTTGTCTCTGTCACTCAGATCTAATTGTAGTTCCTGTTTCAGCCAACTTCTACCCTATAACATGGGTAGAACATGGCCTGCATCTGTTGCTGGTGTTAAAATGTCTTTCTCCTTCACAATAGAGATAAAATACGTCCCATAATTCAGGGTTCCCTTGAAGACTGTGGTAAGTTATAAACTGAAATAATTAACATTTATTTTTGTTCACGGAAATACTAAGATGTATTCAAGTAAATGTCCATGGATTTAGATCATTGTATAGCAAGTAGCAAGCATAAGTCTTCACAGGAATCAGTATCAAGTACCCTAGTTAGAAATGTGATGCCCATCTTTTCTCACTGTCTACTAAAAAAAGGAGCAAAGAATGCCTAAAAATAAATCATATTTCTATTTTAATAGGCTTACTAAAGGAAGTTTTTATACCTCATCTGAAGCATTGTGATGATGGAAACAGTATAGTGTGATAAAAAGTTTTAATGTAGAATGTAAGGAGTTTTAATGGATAAAATGTAATACCTAGTATAACCATTTAAAGTTATTCTAAGCAATACACTTGAAAACACTGTAGATAAACCAACTATTCAAGTAACTCACAAGCAAACAGGGAAAACAAACCAGGGAATCAGACAAAACAAATGCAAACAAAAATTGAGATAGCATGTTTACCTCTGAACATTCCCATAACCACATTAAACATGTCTGGTCTAAGTACCACCTAAAAGGTATTAGTAGAGTAGATTAAATATATATATATATATATATATATATATATATATATATATATATATATATATATATATATATATATATATATACCTGAGAGACTCAGGCTTCAGCAGACTTGTAGCCATAGCAAAAAAAGACCTGAGCCTGAGCAGGATGCCTACCCCTCAACTGCTCCTGACCCTAACTTTAGTTACAGAGAGAACCATGAACACCCCACACACACAGGTAACGGCCAATCAGAAACAGACAGGCAATTGCAGATGACCTTTGCTGAGACTAATTGTTGCAACTCCCTAGACCCAAAATAGACAATCAGCTCAGTCCAGATAGCCCTAACCAGGATTTGAGCCAATCCCAAGTCTGTAACTAGGCAGTTTTGGAATCCCCTAAGACACCCTTGTCTAGCCACTATAAAGCCCTCTCACCCTGTGCTGCTCGAGGTCTCTCCAGCTCTGCTGCTGCATCAGATGGACAGAGAGGCCTGAGTTACCTCATACTGAAGACTCTTTGTTTTTGCATTGGATCTCCTGGTGGTCTTTTGGAGGTCTGGACTTTGGATAGGAGGCTCACTAAAAGAAGCACTCTTCAAATATTTAAATTAAACACCTTGGTCAGGTTCAAAGTAAAATGATGGAGAAAGACACACAAACATTAGTGAAAATGAAGAAATGTGCCTCTTTATTATGGCACTATTTATGGCAGTCAAGCTGTGGAATCTGCCTAGCCTCCAAAAGATGAATGTATAAAGGCAATGCAGCCCTGATGCCATGCCTCTGTTTTCTCTGTGTTCTCGGGTAGCTCCATGATTTCAAAAATCAATTCTGACTTAGCAAGAGATCAGAAAGAGATATTATTTGATATTTCTTCTTTGTGCACTTCTGTATCCTGGTTCTACTAGGCTTGTGAAGTGAGTCCCCACTGACTAGTGGGGCTCTGTGTCCCATTGCCATGGGCAAGGAAAGGCTTCTCTCAGGTGTCAACACAAGTTAAAACTCTTAAGTCTGAGTTACATTTATCTAACCCTTTATCAGTCACTTCTCTTCAGTGTCTGAGAGGATACAATGACTAGAACAGAGAATTCACTGCATCTTAGCAGCTCCAACAGTTCAGACTAAAAGCTTCATCATCCCCATGGTCTATCTCTCTGACAGGACTCATCTAATTGGTTCTCTCCTGGGTATTTAACAGTGATGATGTTTGTTGTGGAACTGTTTCCTCCAAGATTGAAACATTCCATCCTGGGGCTCTGGACTCCTTAAGAAGGAAAGTAAACAACTCAAAATAGCTTCAGGAAATCCCTGAAACTAACCACAATCACTAGGCCCTCTCATGCCAAAGTAAGCAATAAAAGCTTCTACAAAGAAGATACTCAGACAAGGGAAACCAAGCTGCAAAGAAGACTCTGAGGCCAGACCAGCTTCCTAGAAAAAGCAGAAACCAGTCTAGCTTCCTGTAAGAGTTTTAGACTAACTGAGAGCCCTGAAAGAATACTCTCCAACCTGTTGATAAGCTTGCAGGTTGTGCAGTGTGCTCCAGGTTCCCAGATTTTGAGAGTTGTCACCCATGCTGGGGTGGGCTTTGGTGACACAGCTGTCTGTGAGTCATTTCTGCTCCCATAGGTAACCCCTCAACCACATTATTGTAAGGAACCTCAGTAACTCATTGGCTCACCAAGTTGGACTTTAGTGGTATCTGTACTTTGGTGTGTCCTGGGTTCCTTATCTGGAATGAGTAGACATGGGATGAGTAGATGTGTGTGTTGCATCTCCCAGGAAAGGTTTTGTCACACAATGCTTGTTCCTTGGATTTATTCATTCATTTTGGCCCGGTATGCTAATTCCACAATTTAATTTACATTTATTGAAGGAAAAACAATAAAAGTAGAATTGATGCTAAGAATTGATGAAAGGTTGAAAAGGAGACCAGAAAATACAGAAGCTAGCTGAAGAACACACCCTGGTAAATCTTTGATAAAGGCCGCTGTCATTCTTGGGAAGCTTCCCTGATATTTTTGGGGAGTCCTGGTTTTGCTTCTGCTCTTGAAACTCACTCCACTGTACCACAAATCTTAAAAGGTCTTATTAATAAAAACAAACCCAGAGCCATGTATTGGGATGAACGCTGAAAGATCAGAGAAACTGAACAAGTCACATCCAACCTCACTTTGCTAACTTCTCAGCCAATCCTGTCTCCTCAGACTGGAAGCCTCTGAGTGCTCATCCGAATGGATCTCAGCTGAACTGCTGCTAAAAGCTAAAACTTAAAAAGGCTCTAGTTCCTGATCTTCATGCCTTATATACCTTTTTGCTTCCTGCCATCACTTCCTGGGATTAAAACCACCATGTCTGGCTGTTTCCAGTGTGACTTTGAACTCACAGGGAACTGAATGGATCTCTCCCTCCAGAATGCTAGGATTAAAGGCGTATGCTACCACAGCCTAACCTCTATGTTTAATAAAATTTCTGTTCATTTCTCTGACACCCAGGTAAGTTTATTGGGGTGCACAATATATCAACCACACTCCAACCCCAGCTTTTAATACTACACTTATTTCTTGTAATTTGAACAAAAACAGGTACCATTTGTTTATCAAATGGTAAATGAGCTCACATGTTGGTAAATGGACTTCTACCATATTAGTTGGGATCCAAAATGCAGAGGAGTCAGGGATGAATGAGAAGCCCCCACAGACAGGATGAGTATTCAGACTTTAGCAAACCTGAGAGGTAGAAGATACCCATTAGCATGGACTGCAGGCAAAAAGCACTTAGTAACAGACAGGAATTGCAATGCAGTGAGTCTCTAGCTTAGTTTCACATTAAAATTATATAGGAGCTGCAGCAGAGATTTGATAGGTAAATTTTCTCAGGAGCCACGGAAGGTGAGACCCAGGCTTTAGTGTTTTTCAGAAGTCCCCATCTCTGCTGTTTCAGGATCCCCTGAGTGGTTCTTGCAGCCACTGGTTCTTTCTTGCCATCTCCTCAACTTTAAGGCATGTGTCTGCCTCATGTTACTTTGACTGATAGTCCTGAACAGAGAAGAGAAGATCATTTAAAAGAGGAGTAGATGAAAACCTAAGTATCTTACAAAACTGTAGTGGTCTGTACTTGCAACTTTGATTCCTGGTGCTCTGTTGGGCTAGAGTCCCATTCCCCCATGGGAAGCTTTAAGAAGAAAACACACATACTGAGGGCTTTCGCCAAGAAGTCTGAGTGAATTGATGGTGCCAGAGAAGGGTGCTTGTGAAGGGGTTCATATGTACAGGTAGGATGGAGGATCCTTGGTATAGTTGTAATCTGGGAGCTGATATTATGACCTTGTGTTGTGCCCAGAGCCCAGACCCCCAAAGACCACCAAGAGACCAAATCCAATGCAAAAACAGAGAGTCTTTATTGGGAGTTATCTTGTGCCTCTCCATCCAACTGATGCAGCAGCAGAGCAGGAGAGTCCCTTAGTAGCAATGGGGCAGGGTTTTTATGGGGAGTAAAGCAAGGAGAGTCTGGAGGTCTATGGACTGCATAGGAACAGACTCAGGATTAGTGTACCTCCCTGCCAGAGGTGCTGTCTTTGGCTAATTGGTCAGTTGCAGCTACAGGAAAGTTATTATCTCTTGCAGTGGTTGCAAGGTTACTACATTTTTATCTTTATCAGGAGCCTGGTAGTTTTAACTTTTAATTGGCTTCTTTTACCATATGGGGACATCTGATGGCTTATTTTTGTTTGTTTCTTGTTTATTTGTTTGTTTTTTAGTAACTAGAGCTAGGCCCAAAGTTGGAGGCTCAAGGGCACACCTTGCTGAGCCAGGGGCCTACATCCTGTTGGGTCTTTTCCACAGCCTGTCATGGCTGTGGAATGGTCAAGGCAGGAGTTGGGACAGGGCCTGGGTTTCTCATCTTGGTCCCCTCCTATTTTCTTCTTTACAGAATATGAAGGCCACCATCCCTCCCAGGCTACCCAGAGCTTCCCTAGAGGTCTCTCCCTTTGTTTACAGTGATTGTAATAACTGAAAGGACCTGGGTCAGTTGTTTTTTCCAAGGGCCAGTTTACTAAGATCTCTGCCCCATGTTACCCCACCATCCTGTGTTGACTGGTGTGTGGCTTCAACCAGACCCTCAGGAGGTACGTCCATTCATGGAGCTACACAAGCTGGAACTGTTCTTGCTATTTTCAGTCAGACAGACCCCTGACACAGCAGACAGACAGATCCCTGACACCACAACCACAGTGCTAAACAGATGTCATGAGCCAATCATAAAATGATCCCTGTATCAGTAAGGGTCTATACCCAATCACTTAACCAAAATACACTTAACCAACAACTCAAATTCCCCTAAGCAGCCTTAAAAGGGGCTGCCTTGCCCTCCCCCAGGGTCAAAACCATTTTGTGCAGGCCCCAACATGCTGCTTTTTCTCAAGAACAAAGCTGCTTTCTACAATTGCATATCAGGTGTCTTCTGTTTATTTGGAACCATTTAAGGACCCTACAGTGACTACATGTTCAGAAGTTTCAAATAGGTAGTGTGCATCTCATTGGAACCATTCTGTAAGAGGCAATGTCCCAGGAGAAGCTATCATAGCAAACAGTGCCCCATGGTCAGTGAGAGGCTACCTTAGCAACCAGCCCTCCAATGAAGGCTCACAGTGTAGACAACACATAGGCAAGAATTTGGATGCAGTCATCGCCAAGATCTTCTCAAAACTCCAGTGACACATGATTTAAGAGGAGGAAGGAATATCTTCTGGCTGGGCAGTGGTGGCGCACACCTTTAATCTCAGCACTCAGGAGGCAGAGACAGGCAGATCTCTGTGAGTTCCAGGAAAGGTGCAAAACTACACAGAGAAACCTCGTCTAAAAAAAGAAAGAAGGAAAATAAGAAAGGAAGGAAGGAAGGAAGGAAGGAAGGAAGGAAGGAAGGAAAGAAAGAAATATCCCCAGGTCTTAACATTAACAAAGTGGCTACTTGAATGATTTTCAAGTTGACAACTGAAGGCCAACAGCAGCTCCTTACGGATGGTGGAGAAAGAACAGTTAACTCCTTCTGTTTCCATTGGATTCCTTTTTGTTTTCTTTCTTGTTTCCCTTTCTTTGTCCTCTCAGATTCATTTCAGCATTAGGGCATGACCTCAGGTTTCCTATCTTCTGGTTTATACAGTTTTCAATGGTCCCAATGACTTCTCCCAACTCTGAATATCCACACAACCTAAGACTTGACACAAGGAAGAAGGAATCTCTCCAAGAAACCCTCCCGCCCAAACAGCGTACCTCTGCTGCAGCCTCACCTAAATGCCCATTACACAGAAATGCTTGGAGCTTGGTCCTTCTAGATGAATTGAGAACAGAACATGTTTGATTCATTTTGTCAATAGCAAAGCTCATTGATATACTTTACACACATCAGGTACCTCGTATTCCTTCAACAAACAAGCTTGTGGTTAAAACATGCATAGTGTTCTCAAGAAAGAGAAAGCATCAGTGTGAGCTAGGCAGGCCCTGGAAGACTTCTGAGCACACTGAAACTTGGAATAGACTCCTGTGGATTCCATGATTTAAGGGAGATGGAGGATGAGTTCCAGGGACAGGGTGGTTGCAGGGTCTCCTTTATGTTTGTGAGACCATTTGGTCTGTAGCAATCCACATGCCAACAAACTCCACAGACTGCCTCCAGACAAAGTCTGTGTTGGGAAGGACTCTCCTTATAGATAATGTAGAAAAGTAACAAGATGGCTCCTGCCACACTGCAAACATGCAGCTGAGGAAGAACCTGTAATCATATCCATCTAGACTGCACATGGAACCAGTTGTGAAATGGCTCACAAGAGGCCTTGGAACATTTGAGACAAGAAGACATGCCATGCAGGCAGTGGCCAAGGGAGCTTGGCAGATCGTAGCAGAATGGTTAGAAGTTCTTATGAATAAAATCAAACCTGAGGCCAGTTATTGGGGTAAATGCTGCAAGATCAGAGAAGCAGAACAAGCCACAGTTTCCTCACCTCGCCAGTTCCTCAGCTGGTCTTGTTTCCTCAGACTGCAAGCTTCTGAATCCTCATCCCAATGGCTCTCAGCTGAACTGTGCTCAAAAGCCTGAATGCTTAACCAGCCGAATGCTTAACTAAATGCTTAACTCACCTCTGGTGCCTGGTTTTCAAGTCTTATATATCTTGCTACTTTCTGCATCACTCCCTGGGATTAAAGGCTGGGTTCTTGGATTAAAGGAGTGTGTCACTATGCCTAGCTGTTTCTAAAGTGGCCTTGAACTCAGAGATCCGCCTGGCTCTGCCTCCCAAGTGCTGGGATTAAAGGTGTGCACCACTACCGCCCAACTTCTGCTATGGCTTACTCTTCCCATTTTCTAGCCATCATTTGTGGCTGTGTATCTACTGGCTGTCTATTCTCTGACCCCAGATAAATTTATTTTGGGGAACACACAATATTTTGGGGGAACACAATACCACAGCAGATAGTTACTCACACCATGCACGCACAGCATCCACATGGAAAGTTTATTATTAAAGGGGAAGGGGAGGGGGAAGAGAAAGAAAGAGGGAGGGAGAGAAGAAGAGAGGGAGAGACAGAGAAAGAGAGAGAAAGGAAAGCAGAGGTACACGCAGCCTCTTGAAGAAAGGGAGAGAGAGGAAGAAGAAGAAAATGGGGAGAGGCTTCTTCCTTTTAAAGGAGGCTCTCCGTAAGATGAGGTCAGGACACTGTACAGGTCTTAACACCAGTGAGGCTTCACAAAGAGATTGAGGAGCTGCACACACTCTACTATCCAACCAGAGAGTGGGGGATTAGGCTGCATGACTGGGGTGTAAGTGAAAAAGTAAGCTGATACCTCCTGTGTCAAGGCAGTGCCATGCTCTGGGGATACAGAAGTTGGCCCTCCAATAAAAAGTGGAAAGATTAGGGGATAGATGTAAAAAAAAAAAGTCTTAGCCCTTAACACAGCCACAATGTCTCATACTCTCTGCCATTTAGGTTTTCTCATACAGACGGAGTGAGGGCAGATGATGCCAGTCCAACTGAACAGTAGGGACACTGAGGCCCAGATGATGTGACTGTGCCTTTATTGGTCTCCCTGGCAGCAAGAGGTAGAGTTGGGGACTAGAAGGAGCCTTCCCAAGGAGATGTCTTCTTTCCCAGATGTCAGCCCAGGGCCTTTGAGTAAGGAGACACCCACATTCAGACTTAACTTGAACCTGAGAGCAAGAAGAGGTTCTGGAAGGGAGACAGGATTAGAGGGAAGGCTTCTTCAGGCTCAGATCCCTAATGAGTCCACAAGAATGTAGTGCTTTCCCCAGTGAGCTCATTAGATCAGACCACTGGGAGGGCAGTGTGGGGTCTGAACATGATTCTGGAAGTGGTGGGTTATCCTGGAAGCTGTGGCATGGATCGACAGGATGGCAATGTGCTGATGATTGGGGCGGGGGGGGGGGGCAGGATAAAGTTCACACATCAGGTAGAGAAGATTTGGGTTTCCCATTCTGTGTGGTCCCACAATAACCTGTCTAACAGCTCCAAAGTCATTAGTGTAGAAGAAAATGCAACGTGCTGATGGAAGTTGTTGGAATGAGGGTTGGGGGATGTGGCAGCAAGTCAAGGAATGTCAGGAGCCAATAGAACAGGAGGCATGGGATAGTTTCTCCCCTAGAGCCTCCAGGAAGAACCGTCCTACTAATGCCTTTACACTAGTTTTATTGGACTTATTCCAGACATTTGGCCTCCAGAAAGATGCCATTATAGATTTCTGTGGTTTTAAGGCATTCAGTTTATAGAAATGTGTTTCAGTAGCAGTGAGGAGTTGACTCAGTATCCAGGCATCTTGTCCAGACTTGAGAATTCCTCCAGTTCCTAGAGAAAATGTGAGCACATGTTCTGACCAGGGAGTGGGGCTAGATGTCATGACACAGAGAGATTTATATGATACGGGAGAACTTTCACCACTGCACAACTGGATCTCCTTGCAAAGATGCTTGGAGTTGGTCTTAATGAACCACTGAGATGTGTGTAGAAGCTCAGGCAGGATGATTGTAGACGCATTATAGGAGCACTCAGGAGGGACCAGAAGGTTCATTGCTTAAATTTCCTGGAAAGCTCCAGAGGACATTCCTGTTGAGAAGAAAGAGGGCGATGGGAACAGAATCTCCAAGAAGCTCGGCATTGTGGCCTTTTAGCTTTAATATGCTTTCCTCTAAAGGCTGATGGTGTTGCATGTTTGTTTCTCTTCCTTTGTAAAGTATCTTTTGGTTTCTTTTGTCGATCTGAGCCCCATCTTTTGGCTTCTAGAACTGAAAGTGGTACAAAGTTTCCCACTGGCATCTCTGAGTTGTAGAATTCCTATAGGGTTTGTTTGTTTTCCTAGTACATGTTGGTTGTCAGGCAAACGGACCTGACAAAAGTCTCTCTTGGATGACAGCTCTGATCTTATACAGTATTTTGCCTTTTGTTGTTTATCACACACATTTTAGGGGTGACCAAACATACATTTTATTTTGATGGGACATTTGCAATCCATTGAGATAAAAGTTAGACTACACACAAAAATAAGCACTAAATACATCAAATACTTGGCCTGAAGGGAAACCAGGAAGTTCTAAAAGATACTACAGACAGATACAATACTGACACAATGTTTAAATGGAAAAGTCTTTTTATTATGAGCTTGAAACACAACAAAGATGATAAATTTGATGAAAATGTGAAACTCAATCTGGGCAGTGGAGGCTCTAAAAGATAAAGACAGATGGGACTGGGGGATCATGTGGGTAGAGTACATGGCAAATGTGCCATCTTGGAACATTAACGGTGTCTTCCAATCACGGCAAATGTTACACAGTGTATGTGGATATTAAAGCATGCTAGTCCATGAATATGTACAATTTTCACTTACTAGATAAGTTTTATTTAATTAATAATGAAGGGAATAAATTTTAAAAAGATAAACAAACTTACCAAAGGAGCAACCACCCACTCCCCCAAAACCTGATATCTAGTCCAAGGGAACCCTAACTCCCCAAAAGGCAGTAGATAGCCCCAAAATAACATTCTTGAATCAGCTCAAGTTAGACTATTCAAGGAGCAGCATTCCTCAAGAGCCTGTGAAAAGGGTTTCTGCTTGCCAGACAGGAAGGACCTTTTCCCTTACATGTCAAAGTCCATGATAGTTCCAGACACCTTGGTCCCTATTCACATGTACCTGTTATGCATTCAACGTCTACACTGTCATCCTGGCCCTTCTCACCTCCTCCTTGACCATAAACTCCCAGGCTGCTCCAGTTCACAGGCTTCCCTACTCTCAGCTACTTGTCCTCCTTATAACCCACATGGTTTTTCCATGCCCCACTTCTCTAGACCTGTCCATGTTCATGCTGCTTTTTTGTTTGTTTGTTTGTTTGTTTTTGCTTTTGTTTTTCAATACAGGGTTTCTCTGTGTAGTTTTGGTGCCTGTCTAGGATCTCACTCTGTACTCACACTCGAACTCACAGAGATCCACCTGTCTCTCCCTCCCAAGTGCTGGGATTAAAGGCGTGTGCCACCACCACTAGGCTTCATGCTGCTTCTTTTTCTCTCTGCTCTGGACTCTTCCAGATGCCTCTAGATGTTCTCTCCCTAACCTACAATAAATCCCTCCCCCTAACCATAGAGTGGTCAGTTTGATTGTTTCTTTACTGTGCCTCACTTACACCAGAACAGACAGTTTGCTGAAAGGAAATGAAAATAACAAATATATGAATATCTATCCCTCCATCTATTTATAGATAACTAGTCCCAGTAATAAAGGAATTCAACTTAAAGAACACCACAATGCTGTATTTAATTGTTAAAGACAAAAGATACAGTTATAATACCCAGTGACATCAAAGATGTGCAGTAACAAGCATTCTCACACACTGCCAATCAAGATGTAAAATGCTGCACATTTTTTGGCAAAAAGAAAGACAGAATACTTACCAAAGTTTAAATTTGTCTTTGTATTTCCTTTAGCACACATGCACATGCACCCACACTTATACATTACTTGTAGGAATTTAACCAGTCGGGGTAATTGCATATGCATGGAAACACAGATAAATATTAATCTCAGAATTATTAACACTTACAAGAGCAAATAATATAAATGAGTTGATAAAGTAGACCACTGGTAATATATAAAGTGGAATATTTTATAGCTATTAAAATGGATAAGATATGCCGGTAGATTGATTTACATAGTTATATAATGTAAAAGATGAAAGTTAGCTGTAAGGAAATGTGGTCTTTTGAATGTGTGAGTGGGTGTGTGGGGCACTGTAGTAGGCCTGGTGTAGAAAGGCAATGGTGACATTCTGCATCATTTTTGCATTTACAACATGATGTATTTCAGGGCTAATGACAACTTTAAATTGTGAAGAGATTTCTACGTAATAAAAATCAAGAGGACATCGAAGTACATTTCAAAGTAAAAGGAAGATTTCAAATTGTTCAAGAAAGCCTGTGATCTTTCTGGGTAAACAGAGAAGTAGGGTCACTGCCTGAAGTGCTTCTTTGTGATACTGATGTCAGTTGCTCTGTTTCTCATAGCAACAGTGCCATGGCAAGTGACTAGGCTAATCACCCCTTGAAGAAAGGCATAAATGATCAGATGATGGGAAAGCCTAGGCTCCAGAGTATTGGGGGCAAACCAGCTGTGTTTTGCTGCAGTTTTAAATGCTGGCTGGTGGTGAGAAGCGATGGTGGAGAAGTGGCCATTCCCCGCACTAATAGAATGAGAAATTTTCTAGATACTTAAACTAAGAGAACCAGACAACATTAGTGGTGAGAGAGCCTTGATGACTGCTTCATCCCTCCTGCCAAATACAAGTCAAGAAAGGGTCAAGAATTTGCTTGAGGTCAAGAACATTATGGACAGCAGAGGATATGAACTGAGAATGCTTGATGCTTCCCAGTCCCTGTAGGAAGCTCATTGTTTGTATCCTGAAATTTGTGTGATGAGTCAAAAAGATCATGAAAGACCCATTTTTCCACTTGTCTTTTGACAACATTAATAGGCATGAATCAAAAGGCAGGAATGTGTCCCAGGTGTTAATCACAAGCTTTGTTGAATTCATACCCAACATCCCCTCATCCTTGCTCTCTTTTCTCATCTGGGAGAATTTCTTCCTGACTTTATTGGTGCCTCTCTGTCTAGAGAAATGGCAGAGGATCCTCACAGGCACTCTACTACACTCGACAAAACTTGAGCTATTGTTTTCTTAGGACAGAGAATGTGCTACAATAACAGTTTCAGGGCTGTCAAGAACTGGTTATTGCTGGACCACACAGAATGGGAAGCACAAATTATCCATCTCTGACATAAAAAAAACCTTATCCTTCTCAAATCTTTTAACAGCCTCTTGCTATCTTACTATTTTTTTGCATTCTAGCCCATCTCCTGTTCTGTCCCTGTAGCCCATGTCACCCTCACTAATGTTTCTAATATTTCTTCTTCCCTTCATTTGATCTTCTATCCTGATTTCTCCATCATTTATTCATGTTTTCTCACAAATACTCTACCTCCAATCTTGTTTTATGTCCCTCTTCCATGCCACTTCTTTCCATCTCTTCTTAGCCCATCCTTTCACTCTGTCTACCCACATCAAATACCATGAAGAAGTTAAGCCACAAATTCAAGTCAAAAGAAAGTGTCAGAGAAATGGTTTGTACAAATACCAAAGAGACAGCAACACTGTCAAGAAGAAGTTATTAGTCTAAAAACATGTGAAGAGGAAGATGCACCTAAGCAAAGACTAGATTGATGACTGGTGAACAGAAAACAGGATGTAAAAACACTCCAGGTTAGAACCACCCTCTTTCACTGACAGGGTGAGGCAACACAGTGTGGTCTGCATTCACACATAGGTTTACAGCTTGGAGGTTTATAGCAAAGAGTGAGAATTTAGAGAGGAATTTAATATTGAATAATGGGTGGTTGAAGTATTTAAATGTTTAGATTATAAATTCTTATCTTACAAAAGTTTAGAAACAAGCAAGAATGGTAACTGAAGGACGCTCATTTTGCATCGTAACTTTTCTTACATATGAGTGGAGTTTTAATGTTTACAATCATGTCTGTGAGCTGCATCTAGATACAAGTTCTCTAGAATTACTAGGGAATATGAAAGCACAGAGAGAGCTCCCTCCCCATTTCCTCTGAATCTTACAAGAATTTTGTAAGAGGAATGAGCTTTTCCCTTAGGTTTCATAGGCAGACCAACCAGAAACTGAGGAATAAATATGACTCCCGAGGAGGATGCTTTCTGAGACTCATTGGAAACTCAGACCTGGGAGAACCTATGTACATACAATCTATACCTGGGTATGACCTCTTTCAGGGACAATAAATATTATCCCTTATTTTAAGCTTTGAGATAGAAAGAGTTCTGAACATTTGTTGTAGTGTTTGACACTACAAGACACTCCCATCCCTGATTTAGTTTTGAAAGAAAAAGATGGAAGGAAACTTGAAACCCCCTTAAGCTGCTGGCCGCCTCCCTGTGAATACCCTCCAGAGAGCAGCCTGCACATCAGGGTTCCTGAGGCTGTAGATGAGTGGGTTCAGCATGGGGTTGATGACAGTGTTGAAAATCCCAATAGCTTTATCCTTATCTGACAGTTTGGTGGAACCAAGTCTCATATAGTTAAAGATGCCTGCACCATAGAATATGGCAACCACAGTCAGGTGAGAGCTACAGGTGGAGAAGGCTTTCTTCCTGCCTTCAGCAGAGCGGATTCGCAGAACTGCAGCTGCCACATGGATGTAGGAGGTGAAAATGAGTGTCATGGGAGTTCCTGCCATTATGAAACCCACTGCAAAGAGCAGCAACTCATTGAGCTGGGTGCTGGAGCAGGACAGCTGGAAGAGCTGGGGCAGGTCACAGTAGAAGTGATTGATCACATTGGGGCCACAGAAGTCGAGTGTGGATATGGCCACAGTGTGGGTCAGTGCATTGCTGAAGGCACAAGCCCAAGATGTGGCCACCAAGATCCTCTGGACTGTGTGGTTCATGCGGGTGCTGTAGGTGAGGGGTCGGCAGATGGCCAGGAACCGGTCATAAGCCATGGCTGTCAACAGAAAGCAGTCAACCCCAACCAGCAGATGGAAGAAGAAGAGCTGTGTGAGGCAGGCTCCATATGGAATTGTACGCTTGTGGGACAAGATCCGAACCAACATGCAGGGAATAGTGACGCTGATGCAGCCTACATCCATCACTGACAGATTCCCCAGGAAGAAGTACATGGGGGTGTGGAGTTTGGGGTCCACCAAGACAGCTGCCAGGATGCTAAGGTTGCCCCCAACTGTGGTCATGTAAGCCAAGAGGAAGAGTATGAAGAGAACTGGCCACAGCTCTGGTGTCTCCACCAAGCCCAGCAGGATGAACTCAGTAACAGCTGTTCCATTGGCTCTAGCCTTTGGCTGCATGCGTTCCTCTAAAGAAACAACCAAGCAGGAAAACAATCAGCTCTCCCAATGAACTGGGGGAATTTAAATCATAGCTGCCAGAAAACTTACCAATTAGACACTGAAAGGGGAACTTATATCACTCCTTCCCTTCCTTCCCTTTCCTCCCTCCAAATGATATAATTTTATAACAATCTCAAAATAGACAAGAAATCATTTCAGAAGTGTAACCTGTTGTTTCTGAGGATCTGGGGTTGCTTGAGTGTCAGTGTGTTTGTAACGTATCAAAGTTTGTATGTTGGAAAAAATTGTTTATCTGCAAAAATAAAAGAACTATCAAGACAACAGGAGTTAAAAATTTAAGAAGTCCCTATTTATTTAAAATACATTCACTACTGTGTTTTCCCAAAGAAGCGAAATTCTCATGGTATAAAGTTATAAAATTGAAGCAGGTTGTGTGTGTGTGTGTGTGTGTGTGTGTGTGTGTGTGTGTGTGTGTGTGTAAGAGAGAGAAAGAGTGTGTGTGTTAGAGAGAGGGATAGTGTGTGTGAGAGAGTTGTGTGTGTGTGTGTGTGTAAGAGAGAGTGTGAGAGAGAGAGAAAGAGAAAATGACAGAGAGAGAGAGAGAGAGAGAGAGAGAGAGAGAGAATGACAGAGAGAGAGAGAGAGAGAGAGAGAGAGAAATCTCAACCTCATCACTGGCTTTAACTAAAGTGGCATTTACTTCCTTGTTTGTTTCAGTTTTCAAAATTGTCTACAGTTGACACAGAGTTTTAAATGCTATGTGTGCCACACATTGAGCTGGTCATGTAAACCTACCAAATACCACACCACAGTGAACTAATGGAGCAAAAGAAAGAGCTCCCTTTTTCAGCAGCAGTCAATGCCTTTGATGTGGACAGTTTTCCTGGGACATTCTCTGATAACTCTTCCAGATGAGCTACTGTAAGCTTGCTCTAGGCTAGGCACTGTTCTAAGGATTTTACATGTAGTAGTTAATTAAATCCTTCAGCATCACTGTAGAATGAGCTCTATTTTATTCTTTGTTCACATCAAGAAAAACATGAGCAGGCATAAAGCAAGAGACATGGGCAGGGCAGGTTTAACCCTCCAGAGCCCCTGCTCTTAACTACCAACACTTCAGTTAATCTCACGATCTCAGGGCTCAAGGTCTTGCTTTTCTTAAATTCTTCCTGAAGTTCTCTGTGAACCACTCCTATGAGTGGTTTTACTCATAATCCCTGTGGCAGGGCTTTTGTGGACTCCAAGATCTTGCCTTAGAGGCAAGTAGTTGAAGTTCAAGTGAGTGCCTTAGTGAGTCATAGCCACAGCAGCTTTTAATCTTGACTTCCTGCATCCTCATCATTGCTTCTGACAGTTTCTCTGCATAGAATGCTCTTGCAGTGTCCTATGGCCACATCTCCATGATTGGTGCAAAAGATGCTATTTCCTGACCGGTTCCTGCACATTCCAAAGTAACACTTGTGTCTTCACAATCCTAACGCACTTTGATTATGTTCTACAGGTTGCTAACCTTACAGAAATCATTCAGCTATTAACCTAATCACTCCAATTTAATTCAAGGAAAGAATCCATATCTTATTTCTCTTTGGGACCTATACACATAGATCCACTGTATCTGTGCACAACTTCACAAATAAATAGATGGCTGCACCAGATGACAAAAAAAAAGGAGCTTCCGTGACTAGCAAGAAGATTTTTAAGGGATAAATATGAATTTGGAAAAGCTAGACTTTGAAAGGAGGGTGGATAGAATTGAGTGAGAAGCACTGGTTTTCCTCCAGTTGAGATGATGATCAGAAATACCTTTTAATATAAACTTTACAAATAATTTTTACAGTAAGAGCAATTATTCCTTGAAAAAGAAAATCCAGTCATACCATGTCACAGAACACTAGCTGTTGCCTTGATCCCAACCAAGAAGAGAATAAGCTTGTATGAAGTCACCTAAGACCACCATCCAGATGTCTGTGGTTGATGGGATTTTGAGAGGACCACTGCTGGTGAGGATCACCACTGGTGAGGACCATTGCTGACAGTGAAACAGCTCTTTAACTCACTTGCAGAAGACTTGTCATCTGGACCAAGTATTTTTTTTTTTATTTTGAGACTCTGATCAACATATCTGTAAAGCCAGGAAGGTCAACTAGCTAAGAAACAGCTGAAGTCCCTTTCTGTTGACTTAAGGGCAATGCAAGGGCCATGAAAACTCACCAGTGATGGCTCAGGACCAATGTGGTTTTGTGGAAAATGATGTGAAACACACAAACTCATTCAGCTTCAGTGAAAACAGTAAGGAGCTATATATATATATAGAGAGAGAGAGAGAGAAAGGAAGAAAAAGAGAGAGAAACAAGACAAAGAGAGGCTGAGGCATCTCTGTCCTGGGATTTTCCATCATAATATCAGCCTCTTGGGACTTCAAAATTAGTGCCTAGAAATGGGAGGAGGGTGTGCATGCAGGCAAGGTCAGGTCAAGGATACCAGCCCTAATAAACACCACAATGGTTACGCAATGGAGGGTCACATCACATGGAGACCCAGAGTTTTCCCTGTGTCTTTGTTCTCACCCTCATGTTGTCTACAGGCATGCAGAGGAGATGGACACAAGCAGACAGGGTATGAAGGGCTGCCTGCTTGCCCCAGAGCCACCCAGGGAATTACAGGAGGCACCAGGACTGTTTGGGTCTATAGGCTAAGAAAAGAGCTCCTTTTTGTGCCTGCTACAAACAGGATTTAACACGACCTAGCATGTCTGACTTTTAAACTTGTGGATGAGGAAAGAAATGTCTTTGGGTCTGAGGATGAAAGAGAAACTCAAGGAAGGAGGCAAATCAGAAGAGGCCCATGGCAACCAAACCAAATCCTCAAGGATAAAATATGTTCCACCAAGAGCCTTGTTAGTGAGGGCCACAGGGACTATGCCTTGGGATTCCTGTAATGATCCTGGGAAAGGCCTTGGAAACACTGTGTTGGGAAAAACAGGAGGTGGGGGGAGGGTGCAAAGTTGTTTCCTCTTGTGGGTTTCAGGCCCTTGGATACTGAGAGCCTTAGTGGTACAGATGATGGAAGACGAAATTAGAGCAACTGGGCAACACAATCTTCAAACTCTTTAGCCCTCTCAACAACTGATTAGCTGCCCGAACCCCTGATGCAGTGCACACTCTGAGGGATGGACAGACTTGTCCTCCATTTCTTAGTAACTGTTTATCCCCCTTGGGCCTCAACTTTCTTATCTGTGAAACGTACCTGATTTTCTTTCTTAGGTATTCTGTGAGAATTAAACTCTATAATATACACAGAGTTCCTTTTAGGGAATGGCCAATATTTTTATTAACCTAAGATCAATGGGTAATGTTTACTGTATGCTTGCTATATTCATATATAAAGTACTTTACATGGGGTTGATTGAGTTCCAGTCAGTCCTTCCAATGACTCTGTCATGTACCTGTATCCCTCACATTTTACAATTAATAAATTGGATTTCAAAATGATTCAGTCATTTCCTTATAGCCACACAGGAATTTGAGGATGAGAGGTTTAAATATGCATTTGTACCATTCTTAAGAACATATTCTCAACACCTATGCTATGGGGTACCCTCTCTATCTCCTTCTAAAAGCCCCATTGACCACACAGTGTACTTTTAGATCTGTTTTTGTGTGTAACATTAGCTTTTCTGCTTATCTCATTTAACATTTTTTTTAGAATTTCATACACAATACTAATGACATCATTCCCACTGCAACTTCCCCTCCTTAAACTCCCCTGTGCCCTTCTATTCCTTCTCAAGTTCATGACCCCTTTTAAAATTATTATTATTATTATTATTATTATTATTATTATTATTATTATTATTACATGTGTATACAAATACAACCTACTTATCCCATTTAGTGTTGCTTGTATATCTGTGTGTTTAGGGCTGACCACTTGGGATTGGATCAATTATGAGCTCATCCCTGTGGAAGACTGATTTTCTTCCTCTCTTAGAAGCCATTAACTACCTGTAGCTCTTTGTCTAGGTTTAGGGCCTTGTGAGATTTCCCTCAGCCATGTTTGGATGTCAACTGGTATTGACATTGTGTGGGTCTTGTTTATTTAGGCAACCATACTGTTAATGTTTCATTGGTGTAACTCCCTGTCATGTGTAGAAGACACTACCTCACAGCAGACTGCCTGGTCCTCTAACTCTTGCTGTCTTTCTGATCTTCTTCATTGATATTCCCTTAGCCTAGATGTAGGAGTTGCATTGCAGATGTATCAGTTGGAGATTGGCACCATACAGTCATTTGTTCTCTGCATTTGACCATTTGTAGATTTCTATAACAGTCTCTGTCTGCTGCAAAGAGAAGCTTCTTTGATGAGGGGTGAAAACTAAAGGTATTTATGGCTCTAAGGATAAGAATGTAGAATACAGTTGGTAATTCTCCTGGTTTAGGAATCAGGCAGTAGTAGTCTGTCCTCTAGAGTCTATGACTTCACCAGCCATTAGTAGTTGGCTAGGTTCATAGTACTAGACATGAATTCCCTCCTACCTTAAATACACTTACACAGTTGTTGGTTCCCTCCAAGACATAGGTACCATTATTGTACTCTTTGGTATATCATGCCATTTTGTTCATTGTTGGGGTCCATAAGCTTTACAGCTGGATAGGATTATTGATGATTATTGTGATGACTATTATTGATGTCTATGTAGGATAAACAGGAGATGAGCCCAAGATATCTTAATCCCAATCATAACAACCTGTGATCCTTATTAGCCTGGTTCATAATGCTAAATCATAATTTTAGCTTCTACTTTTAAGATAACTTTCATACAATTCTATTAAACCTGCCACCTATTCTCTTCATGAAAAGTACCTGTTATGTGGGTAGCTGACTTCTCCATATTGATATTAGATTCTTGGGCCCTGTCTTCATTATTTTTGCTGTCACCATGACAAACACCGTGACCAAGGCAACATATTTTATAAAAGCATTTGATTGGGCCCTACTGTTACAGAGAATTAGAGTCCATGATCATCATGACAAGGAGCATGGCAGCAGGCAGGCAGACATGGTACTGGAGCAGTAGCTGAGAGCTTGCATCTGATGAACAAGCAAGAGGCAGGGAAAGAGACAGCTAACTGGAAATGGTATGTGCTTTTTAAACCTCAAAACCTGCTGCTAGTGACATACCTCTTCCAACAAGGTCACACCTCCTCATCCTTCTCAAGCAGTACCACCAACCAAGGACCAAGCATTCAAGCATATGAGCCTACAGGGGCCATTCTCATTCAAACTACCACAGTCTCCAAAGCCTACTTAGGGATGTAATATATGATTGTAGAGGCTTTTCATTGTTCAGCAATATTTTTTCTAAATATAAAACTAAAAATACCATAGTGAAAATTGTCAATAATAGCAGAAACTAAAGCATCAATAAAATTCATGAGAAAGCTAGTTATGCCTTCCTAAATAATTCTTGAGTAAAAGTTAAAGAGCTACTGCTACATTATTATATGAATGACCTAATACAATGACAAGCCAGTGCTGAGCTGGATTTTCAACTTAGGTTAGTCTTGTACTGGCCATTGTATCTTTTTATGCTTTGAATGTGAAATACACCCTGCAGGCTTACATGCTTGAGCATGTGGTCCCTAATTGATGGAGCTGTTTTGGGATCTGTGGAATCTTTGGAGTGGGAAGCATTGTGACTGACTGTCTTAGGGTTTTATTGCTGTGAAGAGACACCATGACCACAGCAACTCTTACAAAGGAAAAACATTAAACCAGGGCTTCCTTACAGTTTCAGAGGTTTAGGCCATTATCATTATGGCAGGACATGGCAGCATGCAGCCAGGCATGGTGCTGGAGAAGGAACTGAGAGTCCTACATTCCCCCAGGCAGCATAGGGAAAAAAACTGTAGTGGGTAGCCATTCCAGCCTTGGCCTGGAAGTTCCAACCCCCATTGAGGCTTCTATAATGGTCATGCCTACAAGGCGGGACTGAGAGAGGACACAAAAGACCCAGGAACAAAAGGAGAGGCCTCTCTTGGTTCCAGGACTCTGGACGCTGGAGGTAGACCCAGCAGAGTTCTCCAGAGAACTGTGCCATACCTTTCCCAGACTCTGCAACCTATCCCTTCATTTGTAAGTTATCCCACAAAATAAACCTCCCTTTTAACTACATGGAGTGGCCTTAATAATTTCACCAATATCTGGTACTCACATGGGGCAAATTCCAAAGGACTGGGCGGCTCCCACCCTCAGCCTCCTCCCTGGCTGGCGGGTACCTAAACCCGCCCGCAAAGTTCCATTTAACCAGTTCCATTCCTGAAAAAGGGATCAGCTAGTCCTGTCTCAGTTCCCTAGCTTAGCCCCTAGACCAGCAAAAACCACTGTGAGTGAGGCATACCCACTCCTCCAAGAGTGCCGACTCCCGCCATCTTGGCTCCTGCCTTCAGCTGCCGCCAGCCAAGGTCGCCAGCAGGCCCTGCTTTGGAGCTATACCAATGCCTCCTGCTGGCTGAAAAGTGCTGCTGCACCCCCCAAAACCACAGAAAGGTAAGCTTATTTCAAGTAAAAGTACTTGATAATTTTACACCTTAAAACTGACTAACAAATTTTGAGTAATTATTGTACTATGGCTGACAACATTACCTCACAAGAATTTTTAAACCTTTTTGCCTGTATGATGAATGACATTTTCCTGGAAATATATGACCTCCCTAAGGCATATCTGGCCTGTACCATTTTGGCATTCATCATAATAATTCACAGTGTTCAAACACTGGTTTAATAATAAGAACAAAGATGAGACATTATTGGGACTGATACAGGCTTTAAAAGATAGCAATGAAGGCTTACAGGAAAAGATTCTCTCTCTGGAATCTGCTAACCAGGATTTACAGGCTTTAAAAGATAGCAATGAAGGCTTACAGAAAAAGATTCTTTCTCTGGAATCTGCTGACCAGAACTTACATAAAAATATTCTCTCTCTGGAATCTGCTAACCAGAATTTATAAAACAGGCTTGTACCCAAAATTGACTTTATTGATAATACATATGAATATATAATGGATAGAACACTAACTCTCCAGAGTGAAGTTGTGGCTACTCAGACACTATATAAGAAAGAAAAATTATCATTAATTGATAAGATAAGGTCTATGGAATCATGTGTTTCAGAAGAACATAAAAACTTCCATGATTCCATGAGAATTCTGGAATCCCTTACAAGAGAGGAAGTTTATTCCCTAGAACAGACCCTAGGTGCTCATTTACAAGCCCTGGAGGAAAATCTCAATAAACATGACAAGGGACCTAATAATCAGAAGGGCAGGACCATACAGGTTGTAACATCTCCAAATGGCTCTCATACAATGACTTATCCTGTTATCATCCATGAGAAGCCATCAATGACACATACCCTGAGCCATATATGACATATACATTACAACCAATTTCAACAAGGGACTTTAAAAATACAAAGGAAGCAATAGTTACATATGGGCTACACTCCACATATGTAAAACAGATGTTAAATTCATGGTCTACCTCACATAGAATCATTCCAGATGACTGGCATCAGTTAATTTCAGCTGTTCTAAAATATAGCCAGCAGTTACAGTGGAAAAGCTGGTTGAGAGAAGAAGCAAGAAATTTAGAACAACAAGGTAAATTCAGAAGTTTTGTGATCTCCCAAGATCAAATACTTGGTGAGGGATGTTTTGCTGACAGGAATGTACAAGCCACTTATGACAAGGATACAATATCCCTATGCCATACAGCAGCTCTAAATGCTTGGGAAAAAATTCCAGAACCTGGAAAAGCAACTGAGGTATACACAAAGATATTTCAGGGACCACACTAATCCTTTACTGATTTTTTACAAAGGCTGAACACAGCTATAACAAAAGCTGTGTCAGATAAAGAATTAAGAAAAGTATTAACTGAGTCCTTGGCATTTGACAATGCTAATGCAGAATGCAAAAAAATACTTACACCTTTAAAGATCAGATCAGCTCCTTTGGAAGAATGGATTCAGTATACTAATGGTGTTGAGTCTCTTAACTACAGTAATGAGGCTTGGATAGGAGAGACAAATCCCAGAGGTGAAAGAAGGCCCCGTGGTACCAAATGTTTTAAATGTGGTACACCAGGTCATATAAGGAAAAACTGTATATGGGGTAATCCTAGAAGTAATACTCCTTCTAGGAATAGCCTAAACAGAAGACCACAACCACCTCCTGGATTATGTAAAAGATGTGGCAAAGGCCAACATTGGACCAATGAGTGCAGATCAAAAATAGATATACAAGTCAACACTTTACTGGTGGGAAATGCCTCAGGGGGCCTTTTGCAGGCCCCCAAATCAAATGTGGTAAGAACATTCCCAGCCACTGTGGAAGAAATTCCTCTCCCGGACAACTAAGTAAATCAATGCCCAATGTAAAAACTGATACTGCAATGGATGATAAAACAGCCCTGATAGATGAGTCACAGTTTACAAAGAATACAACAAAACAAGTATTTTGGCTAACTTCCATAAATGAACAAAGACCAAAGCTTAGAATTCTAATTAATGCCCTGGTTCTGGAGGGCTTGGTAGACATAGGTGTGGATGTGACAATAATTACACCACAATCATGGCATCCGAATTGGCCTCTTCAAGAGGTAGATGTTCAACTTTTAGGAATTGCCACCCTATCTCAGATAAAACAGAGTTCAAGATGAGTTAAATGCATAGGGCCAGAAGGACAGAGAGGAAGGCTGAAGCAATATGTAGCAAATGTAGCAGTAAATCTTTGGGGCCGAGATCTGTTACAACAGTGGAATACCCAGATTAAAATTCCTACACTCGAGGTGAGTGCCTTGGTTATAGTCAGGGAGGCACCTGTGCCTGGGTCCCACCACTGGACACAGGCCACTCTGGGAGGACCTGACCAACTTAGCCCCAGTTTCCTGCCAATCGGCAGGCCCTGCAGGAAGGCTTCCCTTTTCCAAGACTTCAGACAGACACTGCAGTCTCCACACCCTGCCCCCACACCCATTTTCCCAAGAACTCAGCGACTTCCCGAGACTCAGAGACCAGCCCCAGGCTCCCATCTGCCCTGGAACGCCCATCTGGACCAGAGGTGAGTGCCTGGGTTATAGTCAGAGAGGCAACTGCACCTGGGTCCCACCTCTGGACACAGGCCACTCTGGGAGGACCTAACCAACTTGGCCCCAGTTTCCTGACAATCTACAGGCCCTGCAGGAAGGCTCCCCTTTTCCAAGACTGCAGGCAGACACTGCAGTCTACACACCCTGCCCCCACACCCAATTACCCAAAACCCTAGCCACTTGCTGAGACTCAGAGACCAGCCCCCAGCTTCCATCAGCCCTGGAACTCCCATCTGGACCAGAGAGACCCCAGCCACTTCCTGAGAATCAGAGACCAGCCCCAAGCTTCCATCCTGCCCTAGAACTCCCATCTGGACCAGAGAACAGAGGAACTCCTATCTGGACAAGAGGAGCTCCCATCTGGACAAAATAAGGAGACCCCAAGGACTTCCCGAGACTCAGAGTCCAGCCCCCCAGCTGCTATCCAGCCAGCACTCTCATCTGGACCAGCACTCCCATCTGGCCCAGAGCTTCCATCTGGACCAGAGAGAGGCTCCCTAAATCTGTCAGCTCTCTCTGGACCAAGTGCACTGATAAGACCAAGAACAACTCCACAAGGAGATAGGCAGATGTCAAGGCAGAAGTACATACAACAAAATAAAGAGCAATGCAGCATCACCAGAACCTACCCCTTCTCCAACAGCTAAACCTGAACATCATGGAAAGGAAGAAGAAGAAGAAGAAGAAGAAGAAGAAGAAGAAGAAGAAGAAGAAGAAGAAGAAGAAAACAACCTTATGAGTAACATGAAGAAGCTACAGCCTTATATAGAAGAAATCAAAAATGAAGTAGAGGAACGGACAAATAAAAAATGGGAAGAACGTTATAAAAAACTAGAGGAAAGGACAATTAAAGCAGAAGAAAACAATAAATCCTTGAATGAAAATCATGAAAAAGCAAGGGAGACAATCCAAGACCTGAATAGGGAAATAGAAAAAATGAAGGAGACACTAGCAGAAGGAATGTTGGAAATAGAAAATCTGAGTAAACAAACAGGAACTTCAGAGGCAAGTATAACCAACAGAATGCAAGAGATGGAAGAGAGGATCTCTGGTGTTGAAGATACAGTAGAAGAAATAGATTCATCAGTCAAAGGAAACACTAAAACCAATAAAGTCATGACCCAAAATGTCCAAGAAATTTGGGACACAATGAAAAGACCAAACCTACAAATGATAGGGATAGAGGAAGGAGAAGAATACCAACTCAAAGGCACAGAAAATATATTTAACAAGATCATAGAAGAAAACTTTCCCAACTTAAAGAAGGAAATGCCTATGAAGATACAAGAAGCCTATAGAACACCAAACAGACTAGACCCCCAAAAAAAGTCCCCTCGCCACATAATAATTAAACAACTAAACGTACAGAATGAAGAAAGAATATTAAGGGCAACAAACGAAAAAGGCCAAGTGACTTATAAAGGCAAATCCATCAGAATAACACCTGATTTCTCAATGGAGACTTTGAAAGCCAGAAGGACCTGGACAGATATAATGCAGACACTAAGAGACCATGGATGCCAGCCTAGACTAATATACCCAGCAAAACTTTCAGTCATCATAGATGGAATGAACAAGACCTTCCAAGACAAAACCAGATTTAAACAATACTTATCCACAAACCCAGCACTACAGAAAGCACTAGAAGGAAAATTGCGACCTAACAAAGGCAGATACACCCATGAAAACACAAGCAATAGATAACACCACAGCAGTAAACCCCAAAGAAGAGAAGTACAGGCACACTACCACCAAAAAAATAAAAATAACAACAGGAACGAACAATCACTGGTCATTAATATCCCTTAATATCAATGGACTTAATTCAGCTATAAAAAGACACAGACTAACAGAATGGATACAAAAACAGGACCCATCTTTCTGCTGCATACAAGAAACACACCTCAAATTGAAAGACAGACACCTCCTAAGAATAAAAGGCTGGGAAAAGACTTTCCAATCAAATGGTCTTAAGAAGCAAGCTGGTGTAGCCATCCTAATATCCAGAAAAATAGACTTCAAACTAAAATCAATCAAAAGAGATGATGAAGGACATTACATACTCATCGCAGGAAAGATCCACAAAGATGAAGTCTTAATTCTGAACATTTATGCCCCAAACACAAGGGCACCCACATATGTAAAAGAAACATTACTAAAGTTTAAATCACATATAAAACCCCACACATTAATAGTGGGAGACTTCAACACCCCACTTTCACCTCTGGACAGATCGGCCAAATTGAAACTTAACAGAGACATAATGGACTTAACTGATGATATGGCTCAAATGGACTTGATCGATATCTACAGACCATTCCACCCAAACAAAAAAGAATATACCTTCTTCTCAGCACCCCATGGAACCTTCTCTAAAATTGACCACATACTGGGCCACAAAGCAAATCACAACAGATACAAAACAATTGGAATAACCTCCTGTGTTCTATCAGACCACCATGGTTTAAAGTTAGATTTCAACAACAGAAAAAAACTACAGAAATCCTACAATCTCATGGAAACTGAATAATGCTCAATGGGTTAAGGAAGAAATAAAGAAATAAATTAAAGACTTCCTAGAGATCAATGAAAATGAATACACCACATACCCAAACTTATGGGACACTATGAAATCAGTGCTAAGAGAGAAATGCATAGCACTGAATGCCCACATAAAGAAGCTGGAGAAATCTCACGCTAGTGACTTGACAGCACACCTGAAATCCCTTGAACAGGAAGAAGCAAAGTCTCCCAGGAGGAACAGGCACCAGGAAATTATCAAATTGAGAGCTGAAATCAATAAAATAGAAATAAAGAGAACAATACAAAGGATTAATGAAACAAAGAGTTGGTTCTTTGAGAAGATCAACAAGATAGACAAGCCCTTATCCAAACTAACCAAAAGACAGAGAGCGAGCATCCAAATTAACAAAATCAGAAATGAAAAGGGGCACATAACAACAGACAATGAGGAAATCCAGAGAATCATCAGGTCATACTTCAAAAACCTCTACTCCACAAAACTGGAAAATCTAAAAGAAATGGATAATTTTCTGGATAGGTACCACATACCTAAGTTAAATCAATACCAGATAAACCATTTAAATAGTCCAATAACCCCTAAGGAAATAGAATCAGTCATTTAAAGTCTCCCAACCTAAAAAAGCCTTGGACCTGATGGTTTCACTGCAGAATTCTACCAGATCTTCAAAGAAGACTTAATACCAATACTCTTTAAATTGTTCCACACAATAGAAGCAGAAGCTATATTACCAAACTCCTTCTATGAGGCTACAATTACCCTGATTCCTAAACCAAACAAAGATGCAACAAAGAAAGAGAACTACAGACCAATCTCCCTCATGAAAATTGATGCAAAAATACTCAATAAAATTCTGGCAAGCAGACTCCAAGAAAACATCAAAACAATTATCCACCATGATCAAGTAGGTTTCATCCCAGGGATGCAAGGGTGGTTCAACATATGAAAGTCCGTCAATGTAATACACCATATAAACAAACTCCAAAGAAAAAAACCACATGATCATCTCACTAGATGCAGAAAAGGCATTTGACAAAATCCAACACCTCTTCATGATAAAGGTCTTAGAGTGATCAGGAATACAGGGAACATACCTAAACATAATAAGGGCAATCTACAACAAGCCGACAGCCAACATCAAATTTAATGGAGAGAAACTCAAAGCAATACCACTGAAATCAGGAACAAGGCAAGGCTGTCCCCTCTTCCCCTACTTATTCAATATAGTACTTGAAGTTCTAGCCAGAGCTATAAGACAACATAAAGAGATTAAGGGGATACATATTGGAAAGGAAGAAGTCAAGCTCTCCCTATTTGCAGATGACATGTTAGTATACATGAGTGACCCCAAAAATTCAACCAAGGAACTGATACAGCTAAAAAAAACCTTCAGCAACATTGCAGGATACAAGATCAACTCAAAAAAATCAGTAGCCCTTCTATATACATTAGACAAACAGGCTGAGAAGGAAATCAGAAATACATCACCCTTTACAATAGCCACAAATGATATAAAATACCTTGGGGTTACTCTAACTAAGCATGTGAAGGACCTATATGATGAGAACTTTAAGTCCCTGAAAAAAGAAATTGAAGATGTCAGAAAATGGAAAGGTCTCCCATGCTCATGGATAGGCAGAATTAACATAGTAAAAATGGTGATCTTACCAAAAGCAATCTACAGATTCAACACAATCCCCATCAAATTACCAACACAATTCTTCACAGACCTGGAAAGAATAATACTCAACTTCAAAACAAAAAACCCAGGATAGCCAAAAGAATCCTGTACAATAAAACAACCTCTGGAGGCATCACAATCCCTGACCTCAAGCTCTACTGTAGAGCTACAGTAATAAAAACAGCTTAGTACTGGCATAAAACCAACATGTGGACAAATGGAATCAAACTGAAGACCCTGACATTAGATCACACACCTATGAACATATAATTTTTGACAAAGAAGCCAAAAATGTACAATGGAAAAAAGAAAGCATCTTCAACAAATGGTGCTGGCATAACTGGATATCAATGTGTACAAGGCTGCAAATAGATCCATATCTGTCCCCATGCACAAAACTTAAATCCAAGTGGATCAAAGACCTCAACATAAATCCAGCTACTCTGAACCTGATAGTAGAGAAAGTAGGAAGTACTCTTGAATGCATTGGCACCGGAGATCACTTTCTAAATATAACACCAGTAGCACAGACACTGAGAGAAACAATCAATCAATGGGACCTGTTGAAACTGAGAAGCTTTTGTAGAGCAAAGGACACGGTCAACAAGACAAAGCGACAGCCTACAGAATGGGAAAAGGTCTTCACCAACCCCACATCTGACAGAGGGCTGATATCCAGGATATATAAAGAACTCAAGAAATTAGACATCAAAATGCCCAACAGTCCAATTAAGAAATGGGCTATGGAACTAAACAGAGAATTCTCAACAGAGGAAATTCAAATTGCTGAAAGACATTTAAGGAATTGCTCAACATCCCTAATTATCTGGGAAATGCAAATCAAAACGACTCTGAGATACCACCTTACACCTGTCAGAATGGCTAAGATCAAAAGCACAGAAGACAGCTTATGCTGGAGAGGATGTGGAGCAAGGGGAACTCTCCTCCACTGCTGGTGGGAATGCAAGCTTATACAGCCACTTTGGAAATCAATATGGTGCTTCCTTAGAAAATTGGGAATCCATCTTCTCCAAGACCCAGCATATACCCAAGGAATGCTCAATCATACCACAAGGGCATTTGTTCAGCTATGTTTGTATCAGCTTTGTTTGTAATAGCCAGAACCTGGAAACAACCTAGATGCCCTTCAACTGAAGAATGGATAAAGAAAATATGGTACATATACACAATGGAGTACTACTCAGCAGAGAAAAATAATGACATCATGGGGTTTGCAGGCAAATGGATGGATCTAGAAAATATCATCCTGAGTGAGGTAACCCAGACTCAGAAGGACAAACACGGTATGTACTCACTCATAGGAGGATACTAGATGTAAAACAAAGATGACTAGACTACTACACAACTCCAGGGAGGCTACCTAGAAAACAGGACCCTAGGAAAGACCCAAGGATCACCCAATGACAGAGAAATGGATGAGATCTACATGAACAACCTGGACAACAGTGGGAGTAATGAAGGGCAAGATTTGAGGGAAAGAAAGCTTAGGGGAGTAGGAGATCCCAGCTGGATCAAGAACAGAAAGGGAGAATGAAGAATAACAGACCATGATAAATGAAGATCACATGAGAACAGGAATAGGCAGAGTGCTCAAGAGGTCCCCAGAAATCCACAATGATACATCCTCTGTAGTCTGCTGGCAATGGTCGAGAGAAAGCCTGATCTGACCTAGTCTGGTGATCAGATGACTAAACACCCTAACAGTCGTCTTGGAACTCTCATCCAATAACAGATGGAAGTGGATGCAGAGATTCTCAGCCATGCCCCAGATGGAGCTCCAGGTGTCCAGCTGTCGAGAAAGAGGAGGGTCTGCAAGAGCGTGAATTGTTGAATACAAGATTGAAAAAAGCACAGGGGCAAATAGCTGAACGAATGGAAGCACATGAATTATAAACCAAAGGCTGTGGAGCCCCCAGGTGGATCATGTCCTCTGGATAAGTGAGACAATTGAATAGCTTGATCTGTTTGTGAGGCACCCAGTCTGTGGGACCAGGATCTGTCCTTAGTGCATGAGCTGGCTGTTTGGAACCTTGGGCTTACACAGGGACACTTTGCTCAGCCTGGAAGGAGGGGACTGGACCTGCCTTACTGAATCCACCAGGTTTAAATGAATCCCCAGGGGTGCCTTGATCCTGGAGGACATGGGAATGGAGGGGAGGGCCTGGGGGGAAGGTGGGGGTGGGAGCGGGTGGGGGGGACAGGGGAACCCATGGCTGATGTATAAAATTTAAAACACATAATAATAAAGCAAAAAAATTTAAAAAATAAAATAATAAAATTCCTACACTCTCAGAAAAGAAATACAGACCAATGCATGTTTCTAGGAATAATATCATAACATGCTATAAAAAAAATGTCACCAACCATTTAGGCTGTACACAAACAGAGCACAACTGCTGTTGAACTCTCAGAAGTACCAACTGCCTTACCTTTAAAATGGCTAACTAATAAACCTGTCTGGGTTTGACAGTGGCCTTTGAAAAAATTGAAGCTACAAGCTTTAGAACAGCTGGTTCAAGAGCAGTTAAATGCTCATCATATTGAAGAATCTACCAGCCCTTGGAATTTTCCTGTATTTTTATTTTAAAAAGTCTGGTTCTTAATTATAACAATTCTCAGCCAGTCAAGAGATATAAATGGAAGGTCCTCCCACAGGGAATGTTAAACAGCCCTACATTATGCCAATACTTTGTGCAAAAACCATTGGAGATAATTTGTGTAAAGTTTCCACAATCCATAATTTATCACTATATGGATGATATCCTATTAGCTGATCCAAAGTTAGACACATTAGAAAGCATGTTTGAAGAAGTAAAAAAAAAAAAAAGTTTTGCCTCACTGGGGACTGCAAATTGCTCCTGAAAAAATACAAAGAGGAGATTCTATTTATTACTTAGGATATAACATAGAGCTACAAAAAATTAGACCCCAAAAGGTACAACTGAGAAGAGATCGATTGAAGACTCTTAATGATTTTCAAAAGTTGTTAGGAAGCATTTCCAACTTATTGGGTATCATGGGAATACCCAAAGGTGGACTGTAGTATGAATCTTAAAGAGTCTTATTAATAAAACTCAACCCGAGGCCAGTTATTGGGGTGACTGCTGGAAGATCAGAGAAGCAGAACAAGCCACAGCTATCTCACCTTGCTAGTTCCTCAGGTGATCTTGTTTCCTCAGGCTGGAAGCTTCTGAGTCCTCCTCCACATGAATCTCAGCTGAACTGTGTTGCTCCAAAGCTTAAACTAACTACATGCTTTTTCCTCTTTAGTTCCTGGTCCTCGCGCCTTATACACCCTTTTCTTTCTGCCCCCACTCCCTGGGATTAAAGGCGTGGGTCACCATGCTTAGCTGTTTCTAAAGTGGCCTTGAACTCAGAGATCTGGCTAGCTCTATCTCCCAAGTGCTGGGATTAAAGGTGTGTACCACCACCGCCCAACTTCTGTTATGGTTTATTCTTCCCATTTTCTAGCCACCATTTCTGGCTCTGTTCTAGTGGCTGTCTGTTCTCTGACCCCAGATATGTTTATTTCGGGGAACACACAATATTTCAGGGAACACAATACCCACCACAGTGGACTACAAAATTTGGCTAGTACTCTAGAAGGGGACAAAGAATTAAACAGTCCAAGAGAATTATCAGCCGAAGCTGAGAAGGAATTGGCTCTAGTAGAAAAGACAACTCGAGAAGCACATGTGGATTGTGTGGATCCAGAACCTAAATTCATTCTTGTCATATTCCCCTCCAGATATTCCCCCACAGGTATTTTGATGTAGAGGGAAGATATTATATTGGAATGGATATTCCCACCTTGTAAACCAAATAAGAAATTAAAGACTTATATAGAAAAGATCTCTGATTTGACTCAAAAAGGTAAATTAAGACTTTGCCAGTTGACAGGAAGACCCAGCAGAAATTGTAGTACCTTTAACTAATGAGGAAATTTCATCACTATGGAAAGATAATGAATACTGGCAGAGAGCCTGCAGTAACTTTTTGGGAGAGAGTAACAACCATTATCCCAAAAGCAAGAGAATAGAATTCATAAAGAAGACTGAATGGGTCCTTCCTCACATTGTATGACAAAAGCCAATTTCTGGAGTCCTCACATTCTATACTGATGCAAATAAATCAGGGAAATCAGGATACAAATCAGGAAACTTAAGTAAAGTGGTACAAAGTCCATACAGCTCTGTACAAAAGGCAGAACTCTGTGCCATTCTTATGGTACTGATGGACTTCACAGAACCCCTCAATATAGTCACTGACTCTCAATATGCAGAGAGAGTTGTTTTACATATTTAAACTGCTGAATTTATTCCTGATAATACAGAATTAACTTCATTATTCATACAATTGCAGGAAATCGTCACCGGGGCTTGCTTACAGTTTCAGAGGTTTAGGCCATTATCATTATGGCAGGACATGGCAGCATGCAGACAGGCATGGTGCTGGAGAAGGAACTGAGAGTCCTATATTCCCCCAGGCAGCAGAGGGAAAAAAACTGTGTCAAACTGGGCATAGTTTGATCATCCAAGGCCACACCTCCTAATAGTGCCACTCCCTATGGGCCAAGAATTCAAACACATGAGTCTATGGAGGCTATTCCTATTCAAACCACCATATTTTCAACCTGATCCTACTTCTGGCCTAAGCTTTCTGCTTCCTTGACTGTCAAGAAATATATCACAACCATGCATCCCAGCCTTGAACAGAGCTACCCCAGGCTCTGTGCCCTTTCTATCACAATGGAACTCTGAACAAAAGTAAACCTCTCCCCACTTAAATTGCTTCTAGTAAATATTTTGTCAGGAGATGATAAAAATGATACAGATATTTAACCTTTGGCTTCAGTTTAAAGCTATGTTGGACAAGCAGCCCCAGCAGAGGCCTGGCAGAAATAAATACTCTTTGGTTTTGAAGAGACCAGGGTGCAAAATGAGGGAAGATAGCAACAGTTTCAGGCTCCAGACCAAACTATTCTTGCCCTTGGACCTAGAACCAAGTATCACTAGCCATAATTGAATAATTGGGACAGTAAGAAGCTCTAAGGGGCCTCTTCTGATCACCAATAGAAGGGTCAAATGTGAACATTAGTGTTTCAGAGCAAACCTATGCATTCTGGAGGCAGGTATTTTCCTTTTGAGACACAGTTCCTATTTTGTTCCTGGGCACGGGAACACAAATATGTAACCAAAGGCTATAAAGTACCTATGTGACTCTAACTGCTCATAATGAAATGAGTGTTCTCTTTCTCTTTGCATTGTGCCATGGAGGAGGCAGAGTTCTTTGTGCTCACAGACAACACAAGGGGGAACCAGAAATGTTAAACACACCATGTTACTCCTTCAAAGGAAGTGATGCCCAACCTGTTATCTGTCCAGAAGGCTGGAAGCAGATGTGGTAAATATCCTGATGACCTATTCATGAGCTATCTCTATGTCTTAGATCACACCAGACCCTGCCCCAGACCCTTAAAATGAGCTTGTTTTTCCAGTTGATCTATAGAACCTATCTTTCCATCTTTATGGATAGTATCAGAGGTAGTCAGTTTTACAGAACCCATCTTTATGGAAGGTGTCACATGTACTTTACAAAGAGTTTTGATGTCGTCACGTCTGATCTTCACTTAGCTTACTTTGTTCCTCAAGGAGATTTGTGTGTGCTTTATTAAGCAGACAGGACTGAGTTAATTACCACCAGGAAAGCTTTCACCCAATTGAGCTGTGCTTGAATATGCCTAAATTAAACTACTTGGGGTCAGATTCCCAAAGTTTGAATCAACACTGGCTACTTAGTCATGTTGAACTGAACTGCCTTCTTGCTTCCTATGGACTGTTACTCTAATGTCACAGAGACAACCCCACCCCACCCCAACAACAACAGATAGTTTTGCTGGGTATAATAGTCTGATCTGGCAGTTTTCCTCTTACAAAACTAAAAATACAACCTTCTGCCCCTTCTGGCTTCTAGAGTCTCCACTGAAAATTGGTTAGTTATTCTAAAAGGGCTGACTTTTGTATATGACTTAGCCCATCTGCTTGTCACTACCACATTTTCTTCTCTCTAAATACTTAGTGTTTTGACTGAAATATGATGTGGGGAGTTTCTTCTCAGTCCTGTTTGGCATCCTTTGTGTCTCTTGTATCTGGACAGGCATCTCTTACCCTAGATTTGAAATTTTTTTCCTCTGTGATTTTGTTGGAAATATTTTTTGTCTTTGGTACCACATTCTCCTTCTTCATGTACATACTTTATAAATTGAGTCTTTACTGTGTCTTACGGATCTCATATGCTCCTTCCAGTCAAACTTTTTTTTTTGTCACTGACTTTAACGAAATGGTCTAATTCTTCTACTTTATCCTCAAACCCTAATAGTTCATCCTCCATGAGATCCATTCTATTGGTGACGATTTCCACTGAGATTTTTTTTTTATCATTTGGCTTATTGAATTTTTCTTTTGAAGGATCATTACAGTTTGCTTTTTCACCAGTATTTCTATCTCTGTTGAATTCTATTTTCTTATCTTGAATTTACTTCTTTATTTCATACAACTGTTTGTATTTTCATGAAATTCATTCAGGATTTGTGTGTGTGTGTGTGTGTGTGTGTGTGTGTGTGTGTGTGTTGTGAGAGGGTGCTCTTAAAATTCATTCACATGTTTGTGTCCTCTTTGAGATCTTTTGGATATAATTATATCATTGTTTTCAGTTATCTGTTTGGAATCTTCTAAGTCACCATCACGGCAGCCATTGCTACGGAACTGGTTTGTTTTAGAGAAGACATTTTGTCTTGAGTATTCCTGACTCTACTGTTTCTATATTTATTCTATATTTATTATTTATATATATATATATATATATATATATATATATATATATTCTATATATATACTCACCTAGAAGTGTTTGCTGGTTATGACTTTCTGCAAAACCTGTGTGGGCTTTCTTCCCCCACTACTTGATACTACCCTTGCTTTATGGACTTTTGCTTGGCTCATTATTTTTTAAAAGTTCAGATATGGAGAAACTTGGTATTGATTCATCTATGGGATAGTTGAAGGTGATCTCATCTGGATTTCAGGGGGCCATGGCTTATGACCTCATAAACCAGACTGCATGCTGTTTGGTGAAATGTTCTAGGGACAAGGACTTTGTGCATCTCCCAGACTCAAGAGCAGGAGTTTGTAAATGTTTAGGAATTTATATGATAGTTAATTTCATGAACTAGAGTATGTGTGGGTGTGTGTAGCATTGAGGATGTGAGTGACTCATAGAATCTCCTGCTTTCCCACTTGGTGAGTGTGTACTGGGATGTCTACTGGGAACAAGGTATCACAAGTTGTCATGCTTTCCCAACTTTACAATCTAGGGTGTGCATGAGGCAGAAATTGTGTAGATATAGATCCCAAAACATCTAGCATGCTTGGCCAGGGTGAGTACACTGAACACCAGTACTAAAATCATATATATGCAACACTTAATGGACACAGCAGGATGTATTCGTATACTTATGCATTTATGTATTATGTAACAATAACAATAAGAAACTATGAAATTGAGAGGGAGGAAGCATGGAGGGCATTACATGGAGGAAAGGGAAGAGTTGTAATGATGTAATTACAAAGCCTAAACTGACCTAGTCTGGTGATCAGATGGCCAAACTGTCGTGCTAGAACTCTCATCCAATAACTGATGAAAGTGGATGCAGAGACCCTCAGCCAGGCCCCAGATGGAGCTCCAGTAGTGCAATTGGTGAGAAAGAGGAGGGACTGTATGAGCAAGAATTGTTGAGACCAAGATTGGAAAAAGCACAGGGACAAATAGCCAAACTAATGGAAACACATGAATTATGAACCAAAAGCTGTGGAGTCCCCAACTGGATCGGGCCTTCTGGATAAGTGAGACAATTGAATAGCTTGAACTGTTTGGGAAACACCTAGGCAGTGGGACTGGGACCTGTCCTTAGTGCATGAGCTGGTTGTTTTGAACCTGGGGCTTATGTAGGGACACTTTGCTCAGCCTGGAAGGAGGGGACTGGACCTGCCTGTACTGAATCTACCAGGTTGAGCTGAATCCCCAGGGAAGTCTTTGCCCTAGAGGAGATGGGAATGGGGGGAAGGGCTGGGGGGAAGGCAGGGGCAGGGGGGGGGGGGGAGGACAGAGGAACCCATGGCGGATATATAAAACTGAAACACAAATATCCGTATAAAAATTTTTTTGAAATTAAAAACAAAATTTTTTTTAAAAATCACTAGGCTGCACAAGAGCTTTTGACAGCCAGAGCCCCCAGCAGGCCCAGGCTATACCAGGCCTGCAAAGGCAGCCACAGCAATAGGAATTGTTCATAACTTTTTGATAGCTCTTCTCTGATTGGCTGGATGTGGTTAAAGAGTTAGTTGATTAAGGCCCATCTGGTCCTGCACAAAGATTGTTAATCCCTTATTGACAATAAAATGTGTCTGGTTTGTTCTCTGTCTTTGTCCCCCATTCACGGAGGAAGGTGGGACAAGAATCAGAGTGGAGGAGATGAAAAATGATCAACTGTTTCATTATCTGTTTGGCGCCTGATGTTTACAGGACTGTGGAAGTGTGTACAAGAGGAGACAGGTCCAGAGACTTTGATTCTGTCTCCTCCAGGAAAGGTAGGAAGGGATGGAATTATGTGTAGGTGGAATGGAGATTTCTAACCTGGCCAGAATGGGCTTCAAGCATCAGAAACATTCATGGGAAGTGGGATGGCTAGAGACCTTTAACCTAACTTGTGGGGTACTTTTGAAGTGTGGAAAGTATGCATATGAGGTGCAAAGTCAAGAGACCCCTTACTTGTCCAGGCCATGTGGTCATGGGGTTCTGGAAGTGTGTGTGGGAGCAGAGGGTCTGGGGACCTCAAACCTGTCTGTGTAGGGTGGTCAGGGAGCTTTTGGTGTAGGGGAGTGTGGATAAGATGTGGGTGGTCTGTCTTGCCTATCTGAAATAGGTATTTGTAGATACAGGGAAATGTTGAGAGCTAATTTTATAATTATAATTATGGCACAATGTTTATGAACTTATAAGAAGATATATTTAAATACATAAGATATAAAACTTGAAGTTAGTGGGAGATGAAAAAAGAGTAAAAGAAAAACAGCAAATTGGGAAACTGGAATTATTTGAGCAGAGTTTCTGCAAATCAATGTGAAAATTGTTAACAGTCCATATAAATTCTAGACAGAGAACAAAACAAGACAATCCCAACAAAGTAGCACCAATGGATTGTATCACCCAGCCCAGATGGTCATGTCAAAGGGTGGCCCTGGGTGCCTTAAGCAACAGAAATGCATTTTGCTTTAATTCTACAGACCCAAGTCCAAGATCCAGTTGCTGTCTTGACCAGGTTCTGATGAAGTCTCTTCTCTTGGCTATCAGACATTCACCTTCCTACTGCATCTTCACATGTCAGGGAGTGAGGGTGCTTGAGGGTTCTGAATCTCACTGAATTAGGACCCCACCTCAAACTCACTTCACTGTGATTACATTTTTTCTCTTGAAAAAAATATTTTTTAATGTTTGAGAATTTCATATGTGTACACAATTATTTTAATCATGTCTATCTCCATCACCCCTGTGGGATTCCCCCTGGATTCCTTCCCCAAAACATCTGCCTCCCAGTTTCATGTAATGTTTTACTTTTTAAAGAAATATCCCACTGTGTCTAATTAGTGTTACCTGTAAGTACATAGGAGTGGGGTCATCCACACCCATGGGAGCATGTTTACTTTCTAAGTAACATATCTACAAATATGTCACATTAAAGGGTCAGAGATTACATAGATGAATTGAAAACGAATCACAATTTGAGCCATATCATGGAAAACAAATATTTAAAAATATCACCAAACTGAGATGAACCTCCAAAACTGCATCTCAAGATAGCAATTTTTCATATTACAATAATTTCTAATTATTTACAATTAAACATTAGAGGGGTTTTATTTATAACAGTCACTGTTACCAAACAGTTGGGAAGAACAGTTTCATTGGAATAATAAAACAGTGTAAAATTTGTGTAGGGTAAGAGAAAAATATACATATAAATAGCAATTTTTATTTCATTCAGCTCAAGATTTGTGTTTATCACAATGTATAGAAGACTTGCAGAATAATAAAACAAATCTCTAAGGGAAAATCTTAATATTGATGAATTGTTTGTTTTCTTGAGACAGGACCTCATGTAGCATAGGTTGGCCTCAAAGTTGCTGTCAAAGGTGAAAATGAATTTCTTATCCTCCTGCTTCCACTCTCAAGTGTACACAACCATGCCCAGTTTGCACTGTGTGTTCTGACCTCCTGAGCACCCTCATGCCATGTCTCGCTTCCCTGTCAGCACCCTCTTCAGGGCACCCTGTACATCAGGATTCCGAAGGCTGTAGATGAGCGGGTTCAACATGGGACTGATGACAGTGTTGAGGATGCCAATGCCCTTGTCCTTGTCTGAAGCCTCCACTGAACCCAGCCTCATGTAGCTGAAGACACCTGTCCCATAGAAGATGCCCACCACGGTGAGATGGGAGCCACATGTAGAGAAAGCTTTCTTCCTGCCCTCAGAAGATCGGATTCTCAAAACTGCAGCTGCCACATGGATGTAAGAGGTGACAATGAGAATCACAGGTGCACCAGCCATGAGGACACCCAGACCAAAGAGCAGCAGCTCATTGAGCTGGGTGCTGGAGCAGGACAGCTGGAAGAGCTGGGGCAGGTCACAGTAGAAGTGATTGATCACATTGGGGCCACAGAAGTCGAGTGTGGATATGGCCACAGTGTGGGTCAGTGCATTGCTGAAGGCACAAGCCCAGGATGTAGCCACCAAGATCCTCTGGACTGTGTGGTTCATGCGGGTGCTGTAGGTGAGGGGTCGGCAGATGGCCAGGAACCGGTCATAAGCCATGGCTGTCAAGAGGAAGCAGTCAACCCCAGCCAGCTGATGGAAGAAGAAGAGCTGTGTGAGGCAGGCTCCATATGGAATTGTACGCTTGTGGGACAAGAGACGACCCAACATTGATGGGACAGTGACACTGATGCACCCCACATCCAGCATGGACAGATTCCCTAGGAAGAAGTACATGGGGGTGTGGAGTTTGGGTTCCACCAAGACAGCTGCCAGGATGCTTAGGTTGCCCCCAACTGTGAGCAGGTAGGCAAAGAAGAAGATCACAAAGATGACTGGCTGCAGCCCTGCTGTCTCTACCAAGCCCAGAAGAATGAACTCAGTAACTGCCGTTCCATTGATCTCAAATTTGGACTCCATGAATTCCTGTTACAAGACATTCCAGAGTAGAAACAATCCATCTTTACTGTAACTAGTCAATAAAAATACACTGTTTCATATGCTAAGCCTGAGGATAAACTTCTGTGTATCCCAGGGCTTTTGTGGTAGTTTGAATGTAATTGACCCCCATGAACTCATAGGGAATAGCACTATTTGGAAGTGTGGCCTTGTTGAAATAGGTGTGGCCTTGTTGAAGGAAGTGTGTCAGTGTTGGGGCGGGCTTTGAGGTATCTTTTGTTTAAGCTTTGCTCGGTGTCATAGTCTACTTCCTGTTGCCTTCTGATCAAGATGTAGCCAGCACCATATCTGCCTGCACAATGTCATGCTCCCTGCCATGATGATAATGGACTAAACCTGTGAAACTGTAAGCTGACACCTCAATTAGATGTTTTCCTTTACAAGAGTTGTCGTGGTCATGGTGTCTCTTCACAGCAATAAAATCCCTAAGACTGGCCAAACCTCCAGTTCTGTTCTTTGACCTCAAAATCTTGCCTGTAAGTTGCTTGTTGGTACCATTACTTTAATTTCTCCCCACACCATGAGAGGTAGTCAATGGATAGAGAAGGTGTGGTATATACATGCAAATAAAACAAAGCAGAAATCTCTAACAGTAAAACTCAAAAGAAAGACAAAAACATTGCAAAACATAGAATTAAGAGAAAATTGGCAAAGTAGGAAAAAGTGATTGAAGTCAGTCATGATGATACATAAAGGAGGTTGATTCAAGTTAAAGGCCGGCACCGGCAACAACGTGAGAGGAAAGACAAAGGGAGAGGGAGCAGGAGAGAAAGGGAGAGTGGTATATACAAATGAAAAATTTTTATAAAACAACAATAATCAACTATGAAATCTAAAAGTCTCACTTTGTAACAGATGCCACAATTTGATGTGAATTAAGAAAGAGTATGCAACAGATAAATTTTTGACTGAAGCACATGCACAGACACCTAGAAAAATGACTAGTACAAAGTGTCTCTCAGGGCCATCAACACATAGGAACACACAAGCTTTCAGATTTATTTCCCCATAGTTTTCTTTTAATCCCAAGTGAGCTTTAATGAGTCATATTAGTGTTATGACCACCATGTATTATATATTAATATGTCATATATTTGTACATACATACATACACACACACACAAACACACACACACACACACACACACACACACACACACACACACACACACACACATTCCTCAGGCTCAAAGAGGTTCCCTAGTGGCAGAGTGACTGCCCTTTCTCTCTGCTAGGTCACAGGGTTCAGATGTTATTCCTCAGCAGATTCAACACATTTCAGAATCCTACAAGAATTTTTCTCAATGTTCTGTGAAATAATAAAATGACATTTAACATGATTTCATGATTTTGTAAAATCCACTAATAATGAAACAACCTGCTGGCTTACCAATTCCCACCAGAATGAATCTGTGTAGGGTTCACCAGTGTGAGGCTATGGCCTGCTTTGCATAGTGTGCACACTTGAGCGAATGAGTATTTTCAGGATGTTTATCTTCTATTTATCAGGCAAATTCCTTTCTTTTACTTTAGTTTTTGAGAATTTTTTTGTTTTTGCAACTGCAAATTTATTTTTCTCATTTTATTAGTTCTTTAAGGATTTCATATGATGCATTTTTATTATCTTCACCCTACTCCCGCTCCTCCCAGATCTGTCCCTCTTCCTTACCCAGCCGTTGTGTCCTCCACTTATTTTTTTATAGCTATCTAGTATAGTTTACACTACCCATATACCCTTGGATGTGTGGCCCACATTGAGGGGGATTCTGCCTGCCAGGAGCCATAGCCATGCAAATTTAATTTTAAATCATCTGTGTCTTTATTAAAATTCACTTTGATATACTCACTTCAAATTTCTGTCTTATTGCTTATTGTTATTATTATTATTATTATTATTATTATTATTAAAGTTTGTTCTTTGACAAGGTCTTGTCACCATGCCTGAGGGGTTTTACGTGAATGCTGGAAATCAAACTCAGGTCCCCATGTGTATGTAGCAAGCACTATACTGACTGAGCCATCTGCCAATCCCCATAGTTATAAAATGTCTGGTTTTCTAGCTTAAAAATTATTCTTTCTAGTTGTACTTTTATATGGTTGCTAACCTCCAAATGGCCATGAGGCCATCAGAGGAAAGATTTGTAAGAGGAACACAGCAATATGTCTGTCTGGTCCGACCACTAAAGATAGGTTCTTCTAGCCAGGTACCAAGAGGAGCGTCTTAAGTCTAGGCATTAAACACATGCAGAATAATGAAACAAGATTCATTACCATATATGGAAATGAGCTAAAAAAAAATGTACCAAAGACCCAAAGAAAAGATGGGAAACTGCTAGAGGACAACAGGGGAGACACTTCAAGACAGCCATATTGGCAAGGCAGTTTTGGATGAGGCCCCCTAAACACAAGCAACAAAGGAACAATAGAGAAGTAGTATTAGGTCAAAATCAGAAGCCTCAACATAGCAAAAGAAATGGAATATACAGGGAAATCAGACAACTCAACAGCAAACACCCAAGTCATCTTGTTTTCTACTTCGTTTCTATTAGGAGGTATACAGATTTTAGGTTAAGGTCTATCAGCTGATTCACAAAAATAAGCCAATTAAAAGTGTCGTTTCAGAACTGACAATGGTGGAGCTAACTGAAAACTACACCAAACAGAACGAAACCTGGACACAGTCTGAATAGGCAGTTCTCAAAGGAAGACACACAACCAACAAGGTTGTGAGACAGACTCCCTCCACATCAGCCCGTGTCAGTCACATCGTGACTAAAAGGGTTTAGAAAGCATAAAATGTCCAGCTACCCATGCAACGGAAGCAGAATTACTGTTAGAAAACTAACCTGACACTTTGGGAATTTTCTTCTGGAGGGTGTTGGGGATGGAAGGCAATGAAATGTGAGTTGCCTCATGCATTCAGGAGGGACACCAGCCAGCATCGGGTCAAACTCCTTTTGTTCTAGTCCATATCCTACCACTGTCAAAGCTGTTGTGAAAGTTGTTGAACCACGATGTGCCAGCCGTGTCAGAGGAACAGAAGATGGCAGTGGACTTCAAGGTGTCAGCCCAACAAGAGGTGAATCCCTGATGGGTGAATCTCAGATAGGCAATGCTCTGAGACCACAGACCTGAGTGCCTTTTGCTTCCGCTGTGCCTTCACGTTTGCTGCTGCCATCTTTCTCTGGTAGCTGGTGTGGAGTGAATGGGTGTGGGGAGACCCCCACTGCCTGTAGTGTGCTGTCTCATGGAAATATCTAGTTCTACTGGACATTTTTACCTGTGGATTATTATGAAGATGATTTATTCCTAAGCTGTACTGTCTAACTGATAATAGTAATGTTAGTTTAAATTGAGTTTTGATGATAAAGAATAAAACAAGGAAGTGTCACACAGCTAGAACACATGTGTTTCTATTGAGCCATATAGACTGTGGCTTAGGTTAATGATTAAGAAAAACAATGGAGTCCCAGTAATCCAGCTAGCTTAAATTCTTTAACCTTAATGTTGGGAGATGTGTTCACAGGTTTCAGAGTGTATTATAGCTGAAACAATGCTTTGAAAATAACTTAAAGTTAGACTAAGATGTTTTTGTTAAATAGCTTTGAAGTGAAAAACCCAAGAAGATAATCTAAAGTTTTAGAAAGGCACTAGAATAGTTGAATAAGAAACTCATTAAGGTCAGGGAACAAGAACAAAGCAGCCCAATTATCATTAGCTGGCATGCCTTTCTTGTTAGGATTGGTTGATGACCAAAGGTGATGATTAATTTCTTGTACCCATCTCTGCCCTCAATCTCCTGATATAAAAAAACTATTGATGAGTGGATATGCACCCTCAAGATTTAAAGTAGAGCTGACTGATTCTTTTTCAAATGTAAAAGTTTAGGTTTGTGATTCCTTTAAAATTCCTTATAAGATTGCCTTTTAAGATAAGTAATAAAGTGATTGGTCCTTTCTTTGTAACTGCAAAATGCAGCCTTCCAGTAAAAGAACTGGCTAAGGAAAATACTTTGCTTGCTTACACTCTGTTAATCTATAACAAGTTGCTTGGATATGCATGTACATGAGGTCTTGGGATAATTTGTTTTTCACCTGTAATACATAAAATATTTAATCATATAAGGGATATGGAAAACATGCTGTTTTTTACTTGTGTTCATTGTAATCATTCACTTGAAAAACAGAATGTAACCACATTGTAATTTTTATATTGCCTGAAAGATTTTTTTGTAAGGGAAATAATAAAGTTAAAATGAGTTAGAAGGAAAACATCAAGAATAAAGATAGAGTTGGAAAGAAAACATCAAGAATGAGAGAAGGAAATCATCAGGAAAATAAAGAATAGAGAATGCAAAAGAAGAATAAAGAAAAGGTCTGAAGGAAACCATCAAGAGAGTGTGTGAGTGTCTTTTCCCTTAACCCCCTCAGATAAAAAAGTCATAGTACATGCCAACTCTGTGGATTCCTTTTGAGCCCTGTACTTCAGAAGGCTGTCCCCACAGGCAGTGATAATGATGTATAGTGGTCATGGAACTAAATCAACAAAGAAGCTTTCCTGATGCATAATTGCACTTCATCACATTACAAATGACAGAGGGCAATGTTTTTAAAAACTAGCCACTTAAATAAAAAGATATTTATTTATTTGTAGTTGTATGCATTTATGTGTACATACATAATAAATTAAAAGAATTAATTCTGGGGATTGAACTCAGGCCGTTGAGCATGGCAGCAAGTGCCTTTGCCTGCTAAGCCATTGTGCTGGCCCACAGAAAGCAATCTTAATGGCATACAGCTAAAAATGTCCCATTTCCTTTCTGAAGATAATGTTGGCTGTTAGTATGATGCCTGCTCATACATTAGATCTTTTCCCTACAGACATCCCAATTCCTTGTACAGTTCTCTCTGGAGCAGGTCTGATTCTACCCTGCTGATCCAGCAGTCTACCTACCTCTCCTCTCCCAGCCAGCAGTTGACCCTCTAAACATCCCTATCTACACAGTTAATTTTCTATATGCAACTTAGGCAGAGCAGCAGCAAATATGGGCACACAGGGATAGTTGGCAGAGTGTCGATCAAAATTCCAAATGAAGTGTTCACAATATAGTGACTATCTGCTCTGTATGTGAGTTTGGTGGGGGACATTCAATTTGGTAACCCTTACATTGTCTAAAACCCCCTTAAGTCAACGGTCACATTCATTGTGTCATCCTGTGGGTCCTACACATAGACCTAGAACTAAGTCAGTAAGCGTCATAAGCACTGGCACATGAATGGGGAAAGGCATCCCCAAGGCATATCAAACAAGTAAAGAATAAAGTCCTCTGGCTTGCTCTCTCCAATGCAGGTTAACTAAAGTTGTAAAGGTTCTGTGCTCTTCAATTTCCTTTCTCCCAGCGTTCTCAGGTTGATTTGCCTAGAATGATTTCTTTATTTCTTATCTCTTAACTTCTTTGCCTGGATGAAAATACACCTCTACAATGGGGGTCATCCTGGTTTCCCCTAGCTCAAACTGCTTTCCACTAATGTCCTATGGTACTCCGACTGTACCCTTCCCTAGTTTCTGCTACCCTCTTGTATGACCACTTCTCTGTAGGGCACAGCTGCACTCCACTGTGGCTTGTGAAAGAGTTTCATCTGGTTTATCTGCACATTCTCAATGCCTGTCATCGCAGCTTATATGCTGTGGGTTTTCAGTATTTCCAAAACAAATGCAGAATGAACTTCAAAACTAAAGCCACGAGACCAACATGATTTCAGTGAGGGGCCATTGGACTGGACTGCAGGGGCCAGAAGGGTTTCTTGGATGAACCAGAAGCTTTGTAATATGAGAAACTGATGTGAAGTACAAACCTGAGTGAAAGGCACAGGTACACTGCTGTAGTTTTAATCCCTTTGTTCATATGGGATGTTTCTAAGGACTCGTTGGGAAGAACTAAACATCTGACTTATCCGGCATGATTTTTTCCCCAAACAGCCCCAAGGTTTTGGCAATTAGCAGGGCAAGACCCTGTGAATAAACAACAAGAAGAGTTGGCCTCAAAGAGAAGCCCAGCAACCTGGAACTTACTTGTCATTTCCAAGAGTCTAGGATGAGCTAGGTCTGTACATCCAAGAAGTCTGTCTCACACAAGGTTACCAAGGTGACCTTAGCAGAAAAGACCCCCTGCTATTTTCATGCATCTAGTCTGAGATGCAGGCTTTCTTAATCGTACCTCAATGACTTGCTGATGTTCCAGCCAAACTCTATGGGTCTGATGATAAAGTCTCAGTCAGGTCCTCTGATGAAGTCAAAAAGGCTCCTTGAGGGACAGGTTCAGGCAGAAAGGCTGGATTCTCTGAATTTTCCTATCCCCCATCAGAAATAATAAGCAGATTTCACCCAGGGAATTTGCCCAGATGGCAGAAGGGCCCTGGCCTAGGTGACCCCAGCTCTTTCTTTCATATGATGTATTATCTGAACAAGACTTTCCCTACTGAATTCTCTGAAATAAGAAGTCTTCCTCATTTGATAGCAGCTCAACTGACTTCTCAAGGAGCATAATGTAGCTCCTAGGAATACTTACTCACCTGTTGCATGTACTGTTGGTGAGCAAGGCTTCTCTGGAAGAGAAAGGAGAGAGGGAGGCACCGTGCAGGCCCTAGTCCCAGAGAGCAAGGCGAGGCCATGTAAGAAAAGGAGTGAAAGAGAAATGAGATCATCCTGCCATGGGGCTCCAGCCACCGAGGAGTCTCTCTCCAGAGACCGCAGAAATTAGCCCTCCCAGGAAGGAGGAGTTTGGGGAACTGCAATCCAAAAAGTATCCCTGGTCTTTAATGAACCCAATAATGATGTTTTGAGACTTTTAACTCTTTTTAAAAGGTTTCACACTCAATTCTGTACTCTACCCCTCTACAGGGGCTTACCAATCCCCATTTTCACATGAGGACGGTTAATCTAGTTTATTCCTTTGTTTCCATTCACTGTGGAGCTAATGGTGGTGCCAACATGCTTTGTTTTATGCTGTCTCTGACCCTAGTGTGAACTCTGAGCAGAGAGAAACCAAGTCCCAAGTCCTAAGAAAGGGGCACAAGAAAAGGGGGCTTTCTTGAAACTTACATGCCCAGTAATGAGTCCTCATGAATACAATGCCTTTCCCTCAGGGCCCTGTTAGCAGAGGATTCTGGGCTGTGTGGAGGGATCTCATAATGGAATGGCAGTGGAAGGACTGACCTGAGTCAGGAGGGCCCAATGCAAAGATGCCACCAATACGATGATTTCCAGGGCCTTAGAAGCTGAGGGTCCTAATGATGAAATTAATAGAAGATGGCATGGGCCTTAGCAAGGCCTCCTTCAGTGGCCCAGTCTCAGTTAACAGGAATTTCTCATCATGATGAAGAATTGCCTTTCCCTAGTTACAGGACCCTCCTTCCATTTTTATGATTTTCTAGGGCAGCCTGTTGTGAGATGAAAGGCATTAATGTAGCAAACAGACCTGCTGATCTTCTTAATGAAAATAAATATTTTATTCCAATCAAGATTGGTCTGAAAATTAAATTAGCCATACATAAAGTGCTTATTAAGGGGTCAGCAAATACTATGATTGATAAAATAACAAAAGCTGGTAAGTTATCTTGCTAATGTATCTTACTTAATCTTCCTGAAAGCTATTTAATGTAGCATCAATATTTTCCCAACTACAGGGAAGGAAACAGGATCAGAGATGTTTTACTAGTTTTCTCAATGTTGATGTGGCAGAGCTGGGACTCAAATTTCCAGAGTTTTGACAGCTTTCCTTCTCCCACCTGCTTGGAAAAATAATTTTGGCCATATCTCCTAACCTCAGTGGTTCTGTTTCTGCCTTCAAGACTGAGATTGGGGCCACCACTCTTTAGCTATTTCATGATACAGACCTGAATGTCCCCATCTACATGATACTAGCCAGTGGAAAGGAATGAGAGGCCACATACTCACCTTCAGGTGTTAATCATTCTTCTTGTCCAAGTGTCCAATATCTGTTTCACACTGAGGAGCCTGAGACCCACAAGCAAGGTATGCTAACTCTGGTGTCAGCACTGTACTGGAATTCTGTCTAAAAGCTGCCTTCACCCATGTTGTAACATTCTGTATACTTGGAAGCTTCTGCCCATCATAACATATCTCAAAAGAAAATGTGTTGTATTTTATCAAAATTAGAGAAATTAACCCAAACAACAAATCAGAAGGCCGGGAAATTGTAGTAGTAGTTTCTCATCAGGACTGCCAGCCTGCAAATAATGGCACAGAGACTAATTATTAATTATGAAAGCTTGGTCTTTAGCTTAAGCTCTTATAACTCAAATTAACCTGCTTTTACTAACCTACATTTTGCTACATGGCATTTGCCTTTCCTCAATATGGCACATCCGACTTGCTTTGAGTCTGCTGGCAAAAATCAAGTGCCTATATTCCTCCTCCTCTTTCTTTCTCTCCCCAGAAATTCTGCCTGTCTTCTCCTGCCTAGCTATTGGCCATTTGGCTCTTTATTACACCAATCACAGCAATACATCTTCACACAGTATACAGATATCCCACATGCTCCCCTTTTTGTCTAAATAAAAAGGAAGGGTTTTAACTGTACATAGTAAAACTATATCAAATAAGAAAAATTATCAGGTAAGAATTACATTCACAAAGTCCCAGCCCATATGTATTTGGCAAATTCAGAGAAAATACTGTATTATCTATCCTATCTTAGTGAGTCTAAAGTTTTATACTAAACACTAAAACACTTTCTATCATAACTTGTATTACCATCCTGAAAATATTTTTTTAGAACTTAAAACTTCTTTTTACATAAACAACTTAAGGCTTTATGTCTTTCAACCTTATGCACTTTACTCCTCTTTTGTGAGTTGTTATTTTTTTTAATTTGGTAACAAGGAAAACTGTAACTATAACTATCTAGTCTTCAACCCTATCAAAGGCCTGAGAAGGATCTAATATTACCTGAGTAAACAAGAAGTACAGAGCAACTTCCAAAACTATAGAAATGATGGACACAGATGTCTACCTGGACAGTCACCCTAGGTTCCTCTGTAATGTTGGAGCATCTATCTTCAACCTACAGGCCTAGAATATCTGACAGACTTCTCTGTGAAGCAGTAATTTTGAAGGATTGTCTTACCTTGTCTTGGCAAAGTTCATCAGTTGCCTTCCTGTGTATCCTGCTTGTCCAATTTGGACAGCATACTGTCAAGCATTTGAGGCGAAGGAAGTTTCTTTGCCCAGTGGTTAATTTTGCCACATTGAAAGGAAACTCCATACAGAGGTTCTTCAATGCCCATTGTAGCTAAAAGTTTTCTTGCATCCTATCAGGTCCTGAAGCCACTTGGTCCAAAATAAACACACAGAGGCTTATATTAATTACAAACTGTATGGCCTATGGCTCAGGCTTATTATTAACTAGCTCTTATAACTTACTTCAACCCATTTCTATTAAACTATGTCTTGTCATGTGGCTTTGTGGCATTACCTATTCTCTCACATCTTGCTTCTCCTGGCAGTGCCTCACAACTTCGGCCTGACTCCACCATTCTTCATCTCTGAATGTACCACCTAACCTTATTCTGCCTCACCATTGGCCAAACAGATTTATTTATCAACCAATGAGAGCAACACATATTCACAGCATACAGAAAAAATATCCCACGGCAGCCCATCATCCTTTTTTTCTAAGTAAATTGGTGCTGCCAGCAGCAGACATGCCTCACTGTCATGAAAAGCCTTATGTTACTTAAACATCTTAAATGCCATCTTTTGTAGGTCTTTGAAGTGTTGAAGACATCTATCTAAAATACAAGTTTAACCTTGAAAACATACTAACAAGATTGTAAGTTTGATTTTATAGGTGACTACTAACCTGTATTTCATTTGTTTGTTTGTTTGTTTGTTTGTTTGTTTGTTTGTTTGTTGAGACAGGGTTTCTCTGTGTAGCATTGTGCCTTTCCTGGAACTCACTTGGTAGCCCAGGCTGGCCTCAAATTCAGCTATCTGCCTGCCTCTGTCTCCCGAGTGCTGGGATTAAAGGCGTGCGCCACCACCGCCCGGCTTTTTTTGTTTTGTTTGTTGTTTTTTGTTGTTGTTGTTGTTTGGTTTTTCACTAACCTGTATTTCTTAATTATCCTAAATAGTTTGTAATAATAACCTTAAAGGTTAGAACTTTATTTTTTAAATGAGCTGTAAAGGTACGATACCTTAAAAAGGAGTAGAAACATTTTTAAAAAACTTAAATTTGTATCAATATACAAAAAAATCATACCAATGTAAAATATTTTAGAGTAGTAGTTTTTTTTAGTTTAAAAGTAGATTCAGTAATCTATCCTTTTATCCTATAATTGCTATATTCCCCCTTTTTATCTTTTCATCCTTTATCCACCCTACCTTTTATTCAACACTAGATAGGAGAGAAAGAAGGGTAGGAGAAAGAAAAAGAAAGGAAGGAGAGAAGAAAGGAAGAGAGAAAGAAAGAAAGAAAGAAAGAAAGAAAGAAAGAAAGAAAGAAAGAAAGAAACCTGGCACTAGAGAAATTCCCAGGAATTTGCAAGGATGATCCAGCTTATACTACTAGCAATAGCAGAGAGGATGCCTGAGCTGGCCTACTCTAGTAATTAGATTGGTGAATAACCTAACTGTCATCATAGAGCCTTCATCCAGTAACTTATGGAAATAGATGCAGAGATCCACAGCCAAGCACCAGGCTGAGCTCTGGGAGTCCAGTTGAAGAGAGGGAAGAGGGATTCTATGAGCAAAGGGGGTCAAGATCATGATGGGGAAATCTACAGAGACAACTGAAGCAATCTCGTGGGAACTTATGAACTTTAGACAACAGCTGTGGAACCTGCACGGGACTGGACTAGGCTCTCTGCACACAGGAGAATGTTGTATAGCTTGGTCTGTTTGAGGGGCCCCTGGCAGTGGAATCTGGATCTATCCTGATGTACCCCTGGTGCATGAGCTGGCTTTTTGGAGCCCATTACTTATGGTGGGACACCTTGCTCAGCCTTGATGCATGGGGGAGGGACTTGGTCCTGCCTCAATTGAATATATTAGGCTTTATTGACTCCCCATAGGAGGCCTTACCCTTTTGGAGGAGGGGATGGGTGGGCGGGCCTGGGAAGGCTGGTGGGGGAGCAGGAGGAGTGATGTGAGGGGGAATCTGTGGTTGGCATGTAAAATGAATGAAAAAAATTCTTAAAAGATTTATATTCAATATGCCTAAGACAGAGGAAAAAATCTTACAGTTTATTAGATTAATGCATCTTAACCTTGGTAAAAATGCAAATATTTAATTGAGTAACATTGTTGTACATTTTGAAAAATTAAAACTGAAGGTATTTGCTGTGGAACAATCCTTTTCTACACTGTGAATATGTATTACTCTCATTTGCTAATAAAAAGCTAGTTGGCTGATAGCTGGGCAGAGAGAGATTGAGCACAAGGACCAGACTAGGAGAATTCTGGGAGGAGAAAGGCAGAGTCAGAGAGTTGTTGACAAATGCAGAGAAGCAAGACGAGAATGTTGTATTAAGAAAAGGTACCAAGCCATGTGGTTAAACATAGATAAGAATTATGGGTTAATTTAAGTGTAATAGGTAGCTAGTAACAAGCCTCAGCTATGAACAAAGCATTAATAATAATAATAGTAATAATAATAATAATAATAATAATAATAAATAAAATACAGTTCACCATCAAAGAAAAGCAGAACCTTAAGGTAAATCTCTGGGAAATGTATTTCAAGCATATGGAACCAAAAAACAAGTATCCACCATGATTCATGATTCTATATCTAAAAAAAGAAGACTTCAAACCAAAACTAACAGAAGAGATAAAGAATGTCACTTCAGATAAAAGAGTGATAAACAATTACAATTAGAGATGATAGATAATACATGTAATATGATAGAAGAGTGGGGAATGCTGAGAGTTAAAGGTTTAAGGGATGGAGAAGATGAAGGAGTAGGGGGTGTGTTTTCATACATCTAAAACCTAGGATTGTGAAAAACCTTTATTGAAGTCCACTAGTTTGAAAACTAATTACAAAATTATAATTTCTTTTTAAAAAATGAGTGTGAACAGAGATACCATATATGGGAAGACGGTGTGGTTTCCAGAAGACATGGGTTATCAAACAAAAATCTCAGTACCGGGTAGAGGGTATCTCCTTACAAGTTCTTGGTCAGGGAAGCCTCAGAAGCAACCAAAATAACAGAAGATGCTAACATTGTTCTTCATTGCCTTTCATAACCAGATGGCAAGACTCTACTTCTGAAGGCACCATACACTTCACTTGTAGTACAGAAAAGAATCAATCTCAAACCAACTGAGAAATTTCCTCTCTGCTAACCAGAGTTCATGGTGCTAGAAAGAGTTATTAAAGCAGCCAGAAGAAAAATAAATAAGTGATTCTTACCTAGTTCTGGCCCCTGCATACTATACCATCCTGCAAGGCAAGATATTTCTAAATGCTTAATAGGGCATAACTGTTATGGAGGAACCAACCACTTTCTGATTGGATTTGAGGCCTTCTCCACAAGAGGAAATTTCATTTCTGGCACTGTAAACCTGGTCAAAAGTCCATGGGTGGGGATATCAAAGGTCTTAGGTGAGAATCTACTATTGTTGTTTTGCTAAATAATCATGTTGTCAAAGAACCTTCTAAATGTGTTTATATCTATAGATATGGGCTTCCTTCAATCTTGGTAGAGAAGCTTTCTTTTACAGTGATCAGTGATTCATAGAGTGATACATAGCTGATCAAAGTGCTAAGAACAAGTGATTGTAGGTGCTTAGCCCTAAATAGAAAATCAGTATCAACAACCCTCTACAACTCTCAGGAAATATCAATAAAGAGTGTGTAAAAAGCATGAAGAAACAGAGGGGATATATTACTATGCTATGCTGTCTTCTAATCATGACATGGTTGTTGTATTCATCATCTTATGGCAGCTTTGGTTACCTGCATAGGACCTACACAAGATCAAGACAGTCAAAATTACAGCATGGATGGGGAGAGACTCACAAGCCTTGCCTGAGGCTGTATTGGCAGTTGATAGTGGAATTTTTCTGTAGGGATTTAACCATGGGTGGACAGCCCATGATTTAGTGGATAGCCCATGAACTCACAGTGGTTGAATGATGAATGGATCACAAATAAAAACAAGAAAGAAATCAAACATTCTAGAACCAAATGAAAATGAAACACAGCATCAAAACCTACAGAATACAGTGAAGGGAGTTTTAAGAAGAGAGTTTATGCACATGGGGCTGAGTCAAACCACATATTTACTAGGAAAGAGTCTTATTCAGTACTTTCTAGATTCTATCATCTTACATAATACTTAAATGACTTTTCTTGTACATTTCTCTTTGGGGACATGAGTAAGGGTGATCTAGAACACATAGCTCAGAATGGATTGTTGGAAGGAATGCTATATGCACTTCAGATTGTACTAGTAGATACTGTGGGCATCTTTCTCTGGCTGTTTCACTCACCTCACCCTCAGATTCTCTAAGAATAGCTTATAATTTCCATTTCTCAGACCAGAGAAGCTGAACAACTCTCCTTGTGCTCACTGCGCCAAGAAGTTATCAAGCAATCCACAGCCAAGGACTAACACTGAGTTCCAAGGCTGGCTTCTTGCCTCCAGGTGAGCCTGACTCTATGAGTGTGACCTTTGCCCCAGAGCAACTCTCAATACCAGGTGAAGCTGCAGTGCAGAGCCCACACCTTTCTTCATCTTCTGAGAGCATCCACTCTTCAGTACCCATGTTCTCCATCCCCAGGAACCACTCTGCTTCTGTAATCATGACAATGTATAGAAGAAGGATTTAACTGGGCTTACAGGTCCAAAGGATAAGAACCTATGATGGCAGAGCAGGAAGTGCCCACTAGCCATGGCATCAGGAGCAGGAAGCTAAGGGCTCACTCTTGGACCACAACCATGAGCAGAGAGACTGAACAAGAAATGGCACAAATCTAAACTCTCAAAGCCTGTCCCCAGTAGCATACTACCTCCAACAAGACAACAAATCCCAAAGCCCCCAAACAGCACCATCAATTGGAGATCAAATGTTCCAATGTCCAAGACCTAAAGAATACTTCCTTCAACACACCACAACCAGTATTGACAAAATCTGTCTATAATCTTTGAACCTGAGTACAGTTGAGCTGAGTCTAAGTTAAGACTAAGGACGAACAAACCATTCAAAGAGTTTAGGGAAGATATTTGGGGCAGGAACAAATTCCAAGACAAAGTCCTCATTGTTTATAACCCACACATGGGGACACTCAGTGCTTGTCTGTCCATGCTTTCTTTGTTTGATTTAACATAATCCAGTTCCATCTACATTGCTGTAAGTGGCTGGATTTTAGTTTTCTTTACAGCCTAACAGTATCCAACAGTGAATATGGATCACATCTGCGTTATTGACTCATCAGCTGATGAACTATTAGACTATTTCCAGTTTTTAGCTGCTGTGATTGGTGCTTCAGCAAGTAAGGAGGTAAACAGGAAAGATCAGAATGAACACACTGATTTTTTTTTTCTAATTTTTCATGACTGTTTGGTTTATAAAATTTTTTCAGGTTCATTGTATTCCCTAAGCATCTTTGCTTTCCAGTCTTGTCTGGCACTTACATCATCTTAATTCCCTATATGCCTTCCAGCGCTGGTTCATGCTTTTGTGATCTTACTTTCTTACCTGTTTACTTCTCTTCTCATGCACTCTACATACTATGTTTAAGAGAACAATCAGAGGTCTAGGTGACTTTATCTCCTCTGTGTATAGTATTTTGCTACCATATTGCTTCTGAGATCTCTCTATGTGATTTTGACAAGCCTTGTACATGATCCACCTGCTTCAGCATCATCGGTGCTGAGATTGCAAGCAAGCACCACCATATCCAGCAAAGACTCAGCAATTTCTATTCAAAGTGTTTAGAATCAAACCCAGGGCTCCATGCATGACAGGTGAGCACTCGACCACTGAGCTACAGTCATGCCCTTGATTTTTCAAAACTAACTTAACCCAGTACTTGAAGTCACTTGTGTTTGAGATTTCCCAAACCTCTAATGGCTCAAGCCAATTTCAGAACTTGTGAACCATTTATTTCCAGCTTAGCCTTACATGTAGGAAAACTTGAGGGTTTCTGTGTAATAATGACTTATTTCACTTCCTGTAAATGAGATTCATTTCCCAATTCCTTTGCTACCAGATATTAACATTGGAGCAATTAATTATCCATGTTCATCTCAAGTAGGTGTCTTGGGATTGTCTCCCCAAGGCCTATCCAAAACTAAGAAATAACCCTTTTCAGCCCCTTTCTTTGTGAACCTAAGATTCAAGCATCAGTCATGGGATCCTCTGAACCAATCACAGCACAAAGAGCCTTAAATTCTGCCTCCTGATTAGTTGCACTGAAGACCATAGAATGAGCCACTACTCCCCAGTTGTAGCCAATAAGACAAATCACAAAGTCCTATTTGAGAAAGTAATGGACTGAATTTTCATCCTATATATGAAAAGGGAAGGCAAGAAACCAAAGCCACACAGAGCAGCGGGTAAGATCTAGAAAGCACTCTGTCTCTGTCTCTCTGTCTCTCTCTGTCTCTGTCTCTGTGTCTCTGTCTCTGTCTGTCTCTGTCTGTCTCTCTGTCTCTCTCTGTCTCTCTCTCTCTCTCTGTCTCTCTCTCTCTCTCTCTCTCACACACACACACACACACACACACACACACACACCATCTCACTCACACAATCCCTCAAAGTACTATCGCCTGCCTGCATGCAGCTCTCCATCCATACGAGGGCTGCACAGACGGAAGAGGAAGAAACCCCTAACTGTGTTTCCCTGCTCACCATCATGCTGCTGAGGAGAACAGAGGATGGGCCAAAGCCTGTTTCCTCCTGGAGCCTAGAGTTCTTTTTCAGCTCACCCTACAGTCTTTCCACACACAACCGAGCACACAATAGAGGAGTTTAAATCTCTGAGGCCATCTAACCACACCCACACCAGGGTCTAAAACTTTTGTAGACTCAGAGTGATATTTCTCTAAGTACAGGAGTCAGAAGCATCAGGTGATTGCTTAAAAGGACTTGGTTCCCAGCACAGAAACAGTGCTTCAAGGAAGGAGCTCCTTTCATTGACCAGTTTCCAAATTGTCTCCTTCTTCCTGCTTGTAGTCTCATACAAAGCAAACACACAACACAGAATGCCAACATCCCAACCTCTGTCTCCCAGCTAGTGTCTGCCATCAGTCACCAAGTGACTTTAGGCGGTCACAGCTCAAAGACAATCTCAGGAACAGTGAGACCTACTTGAGCAGCCCTACAGGCTGCAGAAAGCTGTGGCAGTGTCTGAGCAGATCCAGAAGACCACCCTTGCCCATAAAGAACCTCTTCTATAAAGAACCCTGAACATCACTTACTTCATTTCAATCATCCTACAGGCTTATGAGGCTTCTCTGGGTGCCTTCCAGGATGAGGGATCTCTTGACTCTCCAGGTCTCTGCTGGCACCAGCACTTGCTTGGGTAACCACCTCCTTCTGACTCCTTACCTCCTGACCTGGACAATCTCTCCCGTTCTGGGGAAGCTCAGGAGAGTTCTCCCCCATACTCCTCTCTCCTACGCTGGTGTAACTCAGGGTCTGACCCAGATGGGTCGCCACCTCAGCATCCCAGGCCCTTCTGTAAAGATAGGGCATGAGCTGGGGTTGCTTCTGTCTAAGCAGGGAGCAGAGCCAGGCCTCAGCTGGAGAGGGCCCTGGAAACCCTGTTGCTCTCCCTTTCTCTTGCCCACCGCAGAGTTTCCTACAAAAATTGGGTGGAAAATATCAGAGTGTTGAACTGTTTAAGAATAAATATCCCTTAGCCCTTTCCATAGAAGCCCCTCCAGTTCATAATCGTGTTAGGGTTGGAGAAATGTGTCAAGTATGGCATCTCAGCTCTTTATCCAGAACTCTAGGTGAGGTACTCACTACTACCCTGATTTATGTATGAGGGATCAGTTGGGGTAGAGGATTCGGAGGCAGAGGTAGCACATATCAAATTCTAGCCCCACCAGTTATGAGTTGAGAGAATCCAGAAAAACTCATTGACCTTCTAAACAGTTCTGCCCCCTCATCTATGGGACAGAGGAAATGTCTGTTGCAAACTGAGTGACTTAGCATCATCCAGCCAAATGGAAAGCGGCAATTTGTGTGTTAACAAACTAGGGACTTTAACAGCAACTGTGGTTTTTCACACCAGCTCTTCTCTGTTACTCTGGAAGCTCCCTTAGTGAGTTTAACCCTTTCCCTCCGCTCCCTCAGTTTCTGTATTTGTTTTTGTTTTTCAGTAAAGTCTGCAGAGATTTTTTTTTTCTCTACACCACACACTTCTGGCTTTTGTTTGATCTTGGCTTTCGTTTTTGTCTGCTCTCTTGTTAGTTTGTTGTTTGGATCAGGGTCTCACTGTGTAACTCTGCAATTCACCATGTAGACCAAAGCTGGACTCAAACACTCTCTGTCTTCCAAGTGCTGCAATTGAGAACTAAGCAAGCCACTAGGTCTGGTTCTGTATTTAGTTTTGTTAGCTTTGTTTTGTTGACTGTCTCTGTTGCTGGTTTTTGGTTTTGTTTCAGGAGAGAGGTGTTTTGGTTTGGTTGGTTTGCTTTTTGAGAAATGATCTTTTTACGTAGCCCTAGTTGGTCTAGAACTTGCTATGTCAACCAGACAGGTCTCAAAGTGCAATGAACCTATTGCTCTGTCTCCTCAGTGCCAGGTCGCACATACTGCTTTGTTTTGGCAGGCTGGAGATCAGATCCAGAGCTTTCCATATGCTGTGCAAGCATTGCTTCCACTGTGAATTCCTATCCCCAGCCCTTGCCTGCTTTTCTTCCCACCTCTTCACTTCTGTTGGAATGTGGACATTTTAGTAACTCACTGTAGCACTTCAGGGTCCCAGGCTCCTCTTCTGGGTTTGTTATTGTTATTTACTTACTTGTTTAATGTCCAAAGTTACCAGGAACGGACACTAGTGACACCAGAAGGGCTTTATTCTCCTTCCCTGACCACACTCATCATCAATCTCCACTCATTGCAGCTGACTGGTTTGGTTGGTTTTTTTGTTTTGTTTGGTTTGGTTTTGGTTTTTGGTTTTTTGGTTTGTTTTTTGTTTTTGTTTTTGTTTTTTTAAGAATCCTCTAGACACTGCAAAGCAAACCAATCCCATCCAATTCAGTCCCTTGAAGGGATGTTTGCGCCATAGATGGTCTTGTCCCGGCTGTGGTAGAATTTTGTGGTCTCTTCTGCTCTCCAGCTTCCTGCAGCCTGGACTGCATCATCACAAATCTGTGGATCTCCTGGCAGCTGCTTTTCACCACATCCTCCACTCTTCTTGGCACCCCGGAGCTTCAAGGTCTCCATGTCCTATTGCAAATTAAGCCAGCTCCTTTGGGAAGGGATCAAGGACTCTCTATTTTGGGTCTGTTTTTGGAAAAGTCTCCCAGATAAAGCACTGGAACCAGCTGTGAAAGAAGCAGTCTTCCCTCCTAGGGAACCTTCTCAGGGCAAAGCATAGAGGATACGGAGACAGCAATCTTAGGCCCAGTCAGTTTTCCTTCCTTCTACAAAACCAGGAGTTCAAGCCTAGTCAAGCCTGGACAGACCCCTCAATCCTCAGCCCTCCACACTGAGCTAGAGCCTCCATCCCACAGGGGACATAACAGAAGGCAGCTGCCTATCTTCTACTGCAAGACTGAGGCTTAGCTCCAGTTGGAGGTAACTGAAGGGGAGGGAAGAAACACACACACACACACACACACACACACACACACACACACACACACACAGAGACATACACACACACAGACATACACACACACACACAGAGAGACATACACAGACTCACACAAACACAGACACACACTGACACACACACAGAGACACACACAGACATACACAGACACACACACACAGACATACACACACACACACACAGACACACACACACACACACACACACACACATAGACATACACACACACACACAGACATACACACACACACACAGACACACACACACACACACACACAGAGACATACACAGACTCACACAAACACAGACATACACAGACACACACTGACACACACAGAGACACACACAGACATCCACAGACACACACACATAGACATACACAAACACACACAGACACACACACACACACAGACACACACAGACACACACACAGACATACACACACACACACAGACATACACAGACTCACACAAACACAGACATACACAGACAAACACACATAGACATACACAGACATACATAGACACACACACACATACAGACACACACAGACACACACACAGACATACACACAGAGAGAGACATACACACACAGAGAGACATACACACACACACAGACATACACACACACAGAGAGACATACACAGACTCACACAAACACAGACATACACAGACACACACTGACACACACACAGAGACACACACAGACATACACAGACACACACACACATAGACATACACAGACATACATAGACACATACACACACACATACACACTATGGCCATGGGAGAGGGAACTGTATATCTGTGTATCCCAGATTGCTGTAACTCGAGTGGACTCTCTTCCAGGGCTAAGGTGTTAGAGGAGAAGTCCTGGTCCTAACATCCACACCCTCATCTTCTTCGTTATTTCTCATCTATCTACTGAAACAGCTGCTTAGGATCATTTCCAGGCTCTTTCCATCCTTCATTTACACTTTTTACCAGTCTCCCTGAAGAGTGTTCATGGGCTCTCCACATCATCCTGTCAGAAGTCAATTGCACACTCCCATCCGTTTTCAACTTTATTGATCCTGCTTGTTCATGCAGAGGTTAGATTTATTGAGAATGGAGATGGCCCTTTGGCAGATGCAGTACATCCCTGCCATTGGTATCATTCATTTGTAGTTTAATTTTTATCTTTTCCATAAAGAAAGACTTTTGCATTAAAGCAACATTAATCTAATTACTTAGAATATTTTGTTTTAAACTATTGAGTCCATTCAATAAACTGTCTTTTTATTCCAAGGAAAAGATCAATATTTGCCATGAATTCTGTACAGTAAGTAAGTTAGACTCACCAAAATTGTATGCTAATAATTAAATGGTATCACAGTTACAGTATAAATTAAACACAATAAAGGAAAGAGGCTTGAGATACCTCTCAGGGTAGAACATTTGTCTAGCATACATGAATGTGGAGCTAGGCTAAAACCCCAATGCCAAAAAAAAAACAAATGAATAAATAAACATAGAAAGAATGAAATACACTTGTTCTAAAATAAGATATAATTTTTAGATGGAAAAAGATTGTATATCAGCAATATCAACAAAGGAGAAATACTAACTGATGGAAAAAATTTTTTTTGGTTTTTTGAGTCAGATTTTCTCTGTGTAGCTTTGGTGCCTTTCCTGGAACTCACTCTATAGCCCAGGCTGGCCTCGAACTCACAGAGATTCACCTGCCTCTGCCACCCGATTGCTGGGATTCAAGGCATACCACCACCACCCAGCTGGAAACAATTTTTAAAAATAAAGAAAAGAGGCAGATGTGGTGGCCCACATCTTTAATCCCAGCACATAGGAGGAGAAGCAGGCATATCTCTATGAGGTCAAGACAGCCTGGTCTGCAGAACTGGTTTTAAGCCAGCCAGAGTTATATAGTGAGATCCTGCCTATAAAAAAAAAAAAAAAAAAATGAAAAAGAAGGAAGGAAGAAAAAGAGGAAGAAAGACTTAAAGAGGTATAAACATTAGGTTTCTTGATATTTTAAAAATGGCAATAAGATATATTAACTTAAGGAACCTTTCCCCAGCACATTAAGTGAATAAGGATAATTGGATTTTAAAAAAATGAAAATGTGAACACCGAACACTCTAAGGCAATTGTGTTTGCTTGGGGATATTTGGGGTGACTTTCCCTCTCAGTACACTTTTCTGCATTGTGTGTGTGTGTGTGTGTGTGTGTGTGTGTGTTATTATATAGTTGGAAATGTAGGTCATGAGTAAACACTTGCCTAGCACACACAAAGAATGGACTCAGTCTTGGTCTGATACTATTGTAGGGATGGGGTTGGCAAAGCCTTGTTATATTGTTAAAGCTGACTTTAGCCTCCTAGGCTCAGTTTATTATCCACAGCAGCCTCTTGAGCAGCCGAGATTACAGGCAAGTGGATCACACCTAGCTCTAAGTTACTTTTAATACTAGGAAAGCAGTTGGCTTTGTTTATGCACATTTTCCATCTAATTAAGAACACTTGGAAAGCATTTCTTGGTGCTCACATTGCAGAAAATTGGGAAATGGATGGAGGCAACCAGAGCAGAGACTCCTACTCCTGGGGCTCTCAGAGGTTCCCGAGCATCAGCGCATCCTGTTTTGGACTTTTCTGTCCATGTATCTGGTCACAGTGGTGGGGAATGTGCTCATCATCCTGGCCATTGTCTCCAACTCCCACCTGCACACTCCCATATATTTCTTCCTGGACAACCTCTCCTTCACTGACCTCTTCTTTGTCACCAACACAATCCCCAAGATGCTGGTGAACCTTCAGTCCCAGAACAAAGCCATCTCCTACACAGGATGTCTGACTCAGCTCTAATTCCTGGTGTCTTTGGTAGCCTTAGACAACCTCATTCTGGCCGTAATGGCATATGACCGTTATGTGGCCATCTGTCGTCCCCTCCATTATACTATAGCCATGAGCCCTAAGCTCTGCATCTTGCTCCTCATCTTGTGCTGGGCCCTATCTGTCCTTTATGGCCTCATCCACACCATCCTCATGACCAAAGTAACCTTCTGTGGATCTCGGAAAATCCACTACATCTTCTGTGAAATGTATGTCCTGCTCAGGCTTGCATGTTCCGACACACACATCAATCACATGGTGCTGATCGCCACAGGCTGCTTCATATTCCTTGCTCCTTTTGGATTCATGATCATATCCTATATCTGGATTGCCAGAGCCATCATCAGAATTCCCTCCGCCTCTAGCAAGTACAAAGCCTTTTCCACCTGTGCGTCCCATCTGGCTATAGTGGCCCTCTTCTATGGGACACTTTGTATGGTGTATCTGCAGCCCCTACACACCTACTCCATGAAAGACTCAGTAGCCACAGTGATGTATGCAGTGGTGACACCCATGATGAACCCTTTCATCTACAGCCTTAGGAACAAGGACATGCATGGGGCTCTGAAAAGACTTCTAAGGAAGCTGATTCAGAGGTTAACATGAGAGTTGTTTTGAGAAAAGAGAAATGAAATGGAATGCATATATCCTTCATTGTGTGCAAAGTGTCATCCTATGGATTAGCAGGAGTGTTTGGACACAGATCCAGCTCTGAATGGAACCTATGTGATGTTGGAAAGACATGTAAGTACATCCCTGCCTCTGTTGCATCTCAACAGTTTTGGTAATAAATAAAGTCACACTAATACCAATACTAGAATATTTCAAGGAGGCGCACATTCTCAGCCTTATCCAGATATAGCCAGTTATGATACAGAGATATCTCTCATATTGTCTTGAATACATCAAATGCCCAGATAGAAAATGGTGACTGATTAGAAGGTTGGTCACTGGGCTATGGTTATTTGGAAGAAATCCTTTAGAAATGAATCAACAGAGTCAGACTATAGAGAGCAAATTTCAGTTGATGTGGTGGACATTCTGCTATTCATCAACATATTCTATTGAATATGTTGAGTGTCTCTTAAAACCTTCAAACCAGGTTACAAGCATGAATGTGGAGTTCATAGCCAATCATGAGAAATAGGTAAACTTGTATGTAAATTAACCTAACTCATCAGTTAAAATGCAGTGTTTACCATTCTGATTTAAAGATGTGTCTTTCTTTTTAAAAGAAAATTCTATTTAGCTCTATAGCCCATTTTTTAATTGAACTGTTAGGTATTTTGATGTCTTGGGCTGTTAGGTATTTTGATGTCTAATTTCTTGAGTTCTTTGTATATTCTGGAAGCCTTCTGTCGGATATGGGGTTGGTGAAGATCTTTTCCCATTCTGTAGGCTGTTGTTTTGTCTTATTGATGGTGTCCTTTGCCCTACAAAAGCTTCTCAGTTTCAAGAGGTTCCATTTATTAATTGTTGCTTTTAGTGTCTGTACTACTGGTGTTATATTTAGGAAGTGATCTCTGGTGCCAATGTGTTCAAGACTACTTCCTACTTTCTCTTCTATCAGGTTCAGAGTAACTGGATTTATGTTGAGGTCTTTGATCCACTTGGACTTAAGTTTTGTACACAGTGACAGATATGGATCTATTTGCAGCCTTCTACACATTGACATCCAGTTATGCCAGCACCATTGGTTGAAGATAACTTTCTATTTTCCATGGTACAGTTTCGGCTTCTTTGTCAAAAATCATATGTTCATAGGTGTGTGGATTAATGTCAGTGTCTTCAATTTGATTCCATTGTTCCACATGTCAGTTTTTATGCCAGTACCAAGCTGTTTTTATTATTGTAGCTCTATAGTAGAGCTTGAAGTCAGGATTGTGATGCCTCCAGAGGTTGCTTTATTGTACAAGATTCTTTTAGCTATCCTGGGTTTTTTTGCTTTTCCATATGAAGTTGAGTATTGTTCTTTCCAGGTCTGTGAAGAATTGTGTTGGGATTTTGATGGGAATTGCATTGAATCTATAGATTGCTTTTGGTAAGATTGCCATTTTTATTATGTTAATTCTACCTATCCATGCGCATAGGAGATCTTTCCATTTTCTGATATCTTCTTCAATTTCTTTCTTCAGAGACTTAAAGTTCTTGTCATACAGGTCTTTCACTTGCTTAGTTAGAGTTACCCCCAAGATATTTTATATTATTTGTGGCTATTGTAAAGGGGATGTTTCTGTGATTTCTTTCTCAGCCCTCTTATCATTTGTATATAGGAGGGCTACTGATTTTTTTTAGTTAATCTTGTATCCTGCCACATTACTGAGGGAGTTTATCAGCTGTGGGGGTTCCCTGGTAGAATTTTTGGGCTCACTTATGTACACTATCATATTGTCTGCAAATAGAGCTAAACAGAGAATTCTCAACAGAAGAATCTCAAATGGCCGAAAGAAATTTAAGGAATTGCTCAACAATCTTAGTCATCAGGGAAATGCAAATCAAAACAACTCTGAGATATCATCTTACACATGTCAGAATGGCTAAGATAAAAAACACTGAAGACAGCTTATGTTGGAGAGGATGTGGAGCAAGGGGAACACTCCTACTCTGTTGGTGGTAATGAAAACTTGTACAACCACTTTGGAAATCAGTATGGAGATTTCTCAGAAAATTGGGAATCAACCTTCCTCAAGACCCAGGTCTACTATTCTTGGACATATACCCAAGGAATGCTCAATAATACCACAAGGACACATGCTCAGCTATGTTCATAGGAGCATTATTTGTGATAGCCAGAACCTGGAAACCACCTAGATGCCCCTCAGCTGAAGAATGGATAAAGAAAATGTGGTACATATACACAATGGAGTACTACTCAGCAAAGAAAAACAATGACATCATGAGGTTTGCAGGCAAATGGATGGAACTAGAAAATATCATCCTGAGTGAGATAACCTAGACTCAGAAGGACAGACATGGTATGTACTCACTCATAAGTGGATACTAGATATAAAGCAAAGGATAACCAGACTGCAACCCACAGCTCCAGGGAGATTAGCTAGTAAGGAGGACCCTGGGAAGGACGCATGCATTGCCCAGTGATGGGGAAATGGATGAGATCTACATTAGCAAACTGGGAGTGAGGGGGTGGGTAATGGAGGGCAAGGGACAAGGGATGAAAGCTTAGGAGAGTGGGAAGTTTGAGCTGGAATGGAAACATAATGGGAGAGCAAGGAAAGAGATGCCATGATAAATGAAGACACCATGGGAATAGGGAGAAGCAGAATGCTAGGGAGGTTCCCAGGAATCCACAAGGATGACTCCACCATAGACTATTGGTAATAGTCAAGAGGGTGCCTGAGCTGGCCTACTCTAGTGATCAGATGGCTGAATACCCTAACTGTCATCATAGAACCCTCATCAAGTGACTGATGGAAGCAGATGCAGAGATCCACGGCTGAGTCCCAGGCAGAGCTCCAGGAGTCCAATCGATGAGAGAAAGAAGGGATTCTATGAGCAAGGGATATCGAGACCATGCCTGAAAAAAAAGTACAGAGACAACTAGGCAAACTAGTGTAAACATATAAACTGTGGACCAATAGCTGAGGAGCCCTCATGGTACTAGACTAGGCCCTCTGGATAAGCGAGACAGTTATTTAGTTTGAACTGCATAGGAGGCCCCCAGGCAGTGGGATTGGGACCTGTCCCTAGTGCATGAGCGGTTTTATGGAACCTAGTGCCAATGGTGAGACACTTTGTGCAGCCTTGATGCAAGAAGGAGGGCCTTGGACCTGCCTTAACTGAATGTACCAGGCTCTGCTGACTCCCCATGGGAGACCTTGTCTTGGAGGAATTAGGAATGGGGGGTGGGTTGGGGGGAAGGCTGGGAGGAGGGAGGACAGGGAAATCTGAGGTTGATATATAAAATGAATAGAAAATCTCTTAATAAAACTTATTTTAAAAAAAAAAAGAAAATGAAAATTCTAGGGCTGGAGAGATGGCTTACTACTTAGCGGTTAAGAGAACTTTGTTGTTCTTCTAGAGGAACTAGATTTAATTCCCACAGCACACAACTACCTGCAACTCAGTTTCAGGGAATCCAACACCCTCATCTGGGCTTTGTGGAAACCAAGCACAGATATACATGTAGGCTAGACATTCATTCACATAAAATTAAAATAATTCAATCTTTTAAAAATAAATAAATGAAAGAAAAGAAAAAAGATGCTACAGCCGAGGATGGAGCTCAAGGCAGAAGAACACTTGCAAAGCACATATGAGGCTATGGTTTGTAGTAAAAGAGGGAGGGGAAGAAATGGGGCAGGGAACTAAATCAGATACACAACAAAGCTTGGAAGTAAATTGTTACAAATGGGGTCACCTTTTGAAAAGACACAGTATCTTAAGTAAAATGTTGCCATAGTAACATCATACAAGAGACTTCAAACAGCAAAGAGAAGGCTGATGTCAGCAAGATCATAGAATAAAAGTTTCCATCCCTCTGACCTATATTACCAACTAGCCATCCAGGAAAATGTCACCAGTGCCCCAGATCCAACCTGAGTTTGCAGCAGCCCTGCTAAAGCCTAAGAAGAGAAGAGCAGGATGGGTATGGAAAATTGGGAGAAAAATGGTCTCTTTACATCTCCACCCAAGCCAAAACAATTTAGAAAGAGATCCCCCTCAACCTGTAAGTTCTCCCATAGGGCAAAAAATAAACAAACCATTTGTTCTACAGCCTCAGTCTTCCAGGAATGCCATCCAAGAGGACCTCAATCAGGCCTCATCCAGACCTGTGCACCTCCAGAAGTACCAGGCCTGCTGAGTGGCTCACTCAGAATCTCTAGCTGGGCTGGGTGATGAAGGAATTTTCCTGTCAATGTCAGTTGGCACAGCCATATTGGATGGGAACAGCAAAAGTCATAAAGCCAGAATAGCTGCTTGACAAAGATCCAACAAAGCTGAGCTGCATGACAGCCAGTGTGCCTCTTTTGGGTTTAGTCTCCACATGTTGCATCCTTGGGGGTCTTTTAATATTTGTACAGTTCGGCTATATTGGATTGTTGGAAAATTTCTTATGAATCATTTGTGCCTTCTCCCAGGAGTACTGCTTCTAAGCTTCCCTAGCAAAATCCCAAGAATAGTACCCCTCCCAATTTTAGGGAGATATCTAAGACTTGAAGGTCTTCCTTATGCCTTGGAGGTTGTGACACACATAAAGAAACCAGAGGTCTCTTTATGAGGCCATGAGATATTCTGAAAACTCAGGAAGAAGATAATCAAAACAAAGTAAACTTAAATCGTCAACAAGATTTGGTGGACTAGAGGAGTTGGCCACAGATCAGAGTGCAAGCCTCTTCCCACTATTCCCTCAGGCGATTACGTGACATCTACAGCAGCAAACTTAGATGACCTGAAGTTACCTCTGCCCTACACAGACTTATATTGATGGGTCAAGAATCGTTTGGAAAGATGATAAAAGAATGAGGTGTCAGGACCTCCCTTTCTTAGAAAAGTTATGATGCCTGCATGGATTCCCACAAGGGAGGGACGTAGCTCAGTCGACAGAGTGGTCACCTAGGATGCTTGAAGCCCCAAGTTCAGTCCTCAGCACCACATGAAACAGGCGGGACGGCATAAGCCTGGAGTCCTCCTAGCACTCAAAAGGTCGAGGCAGGAGGGCCATAAATTTGAGGTCATCCTTGGCTACACAGCAAGCTTGCAGCCAGCCTGGGGTACACAAGACCCTGGAGAGAGGGACGGGGAAAGAAGACAGGAAGAGTGGGAGGGAGTGGAGGAGTGAAAAGCAAGTAGCTCTTTAGCTTAATTTTTTGAAGATTTATTTTATTTTATTTTCTATGCATGGATGTTCTCCCTGTGTCTATGTATGTGTATCCCATGCTTGCTGGGTGCCCTCAGAAGTCAGACAAAGACATCAGGATTGGATCTCCTAGAACTGGAGTTAAGGATGGCTATGAGCCACCATGTGGGGGCTGGGAACTGAACCAGGGTCCTCTGCAAGAGCAACAAGTGCTCTTAATGGCTGAACCTTCCCCAGCGTCAAAGAAGAAATTGACTCCTTCTAATTTGTAAGACAAGGTCTCACTATGTAGCCCTGGCTGATCTGGAAATCACAGAGAATCTACCTGCCTCTGCCTCCAGAGTGCTGGGATTAAAAGCGTGCTGCCACACCTGGCTGAGCAGACAGTTTATGTTTAAAAACAAGACTGGGATGGCATCAACAAGAAGGTAGAACAGGTCTTCATTTTCTCTCCCACAACAGAGAGAGAGAGAGAGAGAGAGAGAGAGAGAGAGAGAGAGAGAGATCAACTGGCAGAAATCCCCAGAATAAAACACTTAGTGAAAATACTAAAATTGGAAATAAGCTGGAAATACCTACTTGGACCACAGAACCAAAATAAACCAACATTAGAAATCATTGGAAGAGCAAGAACAGTCTCCCTTCACCCACATTTCATCATCTTCCCTTGAGTTGGCATAATGACATAAAGAGGGGTGTCTCTAAAGCCCACAGTTTTTTCCAGTGAGAAAGGATAACTGAAGACAAGCAAGCAGTCACTCCAGCACTCCCAGACACCTCTCAGGAACCCCATTTGGACTTCCTCATGGGGAACACTGTGGAGTAATTGGCACAGCAAGACTGCCTGGACCAGCTAGAAACAAAGACAGGAGGCGTTGTCTCATCCAGGGCTCAGATGTTGGTAGCAGCCATAATACAGACCTCAGTACTATGACCACTTAAGATGCCCAGTTAGAGATTTTAAATTTTGAGATTCGCAAGAGAAAAACCAATTCCACCATTTTTGAGCCAAATTTGAAGCAATCTTTAATTAAATACTGACCAGGATGGACTTTGGTCAGGACTAATCTCTGTAATTCCCTGTGAGTGATGACAAAACACATGTTGTAGGGGCTTTTTAAGGACAAAACCATTAGGCCACCATATTTTCCCATGTGGCTTTGTTATTTCCCAAGAACTACAACTCCCAGCATTCCAGGAAGTTACTAGGTCCTTGGGCAGGTGGGACTTACAGGTTGACTTTTGGTCTTACAAAGTGCCAAGGGCATAACCCACCCACAAAGCCAAGCATGTGGTTCCCAGAAACTTTGTGCAAAGTTCACTGTGTCTTAAATACCTAGTTAATCAACTCTGTGCCCAGCCTGAAACCCCATTTCAAGGAAAGAGCCATCTAGGAAGCTTTGCCTTATTGTAGACCCCACAAGTGGTCCAACTGAAAAATGGAGCCCGGCCAGGAGCTCAGGGTGGAGCTTCAGTACAGCAAGTGAGAGAATCCAGCAGTAAACTGTGCCTGCTGCATGGTTATCACATAATATCACATAAACTTTTACAGTCAAAATAATAACGAGAAGAAAGCAGTTGACGCTGTGGAACCCAAAAATAATCAAAGGTTTTTATAGTAAAGAGAAACTGAAAACTATATATTAAAAGACAAAAGCTTTTAAAAGACAAAACCAGGCTAAGGGTATAGCTCAGTGGTAGAGTGCTTGCCTGGTAGTATACAAAAAAATTAATTTTGATATCAAAATTGTAAAAGGTAGGAGTGGATACAAGTATGGAGGGTTTTTTTAATGTGCTTAAAGATAATTGTTATTAGTGTAAAATAGCCTGTTATAAAAGTAAGTTGTTTTATCTAAGCCTTATAGTAACCATGAAGATAAAACCTATTTATGATGGTTGTACACAACATAAATAGAAAGGATCCAAAGCATGTTCAGAGTGAAATGTATCCAAACAAGACAAGGGGGAAAGAGGAGACCTCACTCTTTGCTTTCAAACTGTAGACAGTGTGGTCAGCTGCCTCATGTTCCTGCTTCCTCTGCCATGATTGGTTATATTTCTCCTTAAGCCATGAGCCAGAACAAACCAGTCCTTCATTTAAGGGAGAAAAAGAGAAAGAAAAAATTATCCAGAAAACAAATTACAAAGTGACAATAACAAGTATTCACCTATAAATAATTACCTTAAATATAGATGGATCAGGCTCACCAATCAAAAGACCTAGTGAATGAAAAGATTGGGGGTCCCATCCAACCATATCCTGACTACAAGAAACTCACTTTACTGTGAAGGAGACATAGAGAATGAAAGTAAGAGGGGGAACGTTCATATATGTATTATATATTTTCCCATCAAACAGAAACTGGAAGAGTAGTTATGTTTACATCAGACAAACAGGCCTTAAGTCAAACACTATAAAAAGAGACCCCCTACATAACCATAGAAGATGAATTTACCAAAAGGACATATAGTTGCAAATATCTGTGAATGTAACATCAGAGTATCTAAATACACAGATCAGTTGTTAAATGGCTTGAAGGAGAGAGATTGCAACAGCTGGAGTCTCTGAACACTCGGCAACTGGAAGAGCATCAGAAGAATGAACCTTGGACTTTGCAATAACGGCTTGGTTTGTCACAATGGCAAGACGGAATACCTGACAGAAACAACTCCCAGGAGGAAGGATTTGCTTTGACAGTTTCAGGGGATGTTAGACCATCAAGGCAAGAAAGGCGTGGCGGCTGGGGCAGCTGCATCTATGGCAATGGGGGCTTGCAGCATAGTCTTGGCAGATCAGAAACAGTGAGAGCCCAGGCTGGGACCAGAGGTGGATGCCATCTTCAAGGCCTGCCCTAGCCAGACCACAGTCCTAACAGTTCCATTACTTTCCCAACAACACCATGAACTACTGGCTAAATATTCCAACATGAACCTGTAGGGGACATTTTACATCCAAACAACATTTATGGACTTGAATTTCACCTTAGTATAAGGTATAGGGTAGCTGGCTCCACTCCTCACCTGACTTGGTGGGGTGGGGCAGCCCCAGGAGCCTGGACTGGCCAACTCAACTTCCTTCCAGGCCTACAGCCGGGCCTAGGGTTGGCCCACCCTAACGTCTACCCCATCTAGGACCTGCTGGAGCTCGTGAAGGGACTGGTCCTGTGGAATGATACCCACAGGATCTCCATGACTCTGGGCAGCTTCCAGATATCTGAGAGGAGTTTTGATGAGGACCCAGTGATGATGGTTTACCTGAGACCATAGACCTTGCAGCACACTGATGATTCTTTGCAATGAACATTGGCAAGTAAAGCTGATTGGACAAAGGAGTGTACTCTGTGACACACCTCAGCTCCCAATGCCACCAAGACAAAGGAGTGTCAGAGAGGCCGGAAAAATGGAGGATCAAAGAGGTTTTTATTTTGTTTTGTCTTTTTCTTTTCATTTTGTTTTTGGTTTGTTGCTTTTTGTTTTTGTTTACTTGCTTATTTTGTTTTGGTTTGATTTTTCATTTTCTTTGGGGAGGGTGCTGCAGGGTGAGGGGAAGATATGGGAAGGTTGGGAAGTGAGCAGAATTGGAGTGAAATTCCCTAAGAGTCAATGAAGAACATATGTTAAATTTTAAAAATGTGAAAAAAAAATTACACCTTAGACCAAATGGACCTACATCTATACAGACATTCTATTCACTGCCAGCAGAATATACATCCTCAAGCACAGTCTTGTGTGAAATCACCCTGGCTAACTTCCTTAGTCCATTCTGTACTCTTGTAAGCAAACACATGAGATTCAGCACTGTATTTAAAAGAGAAAAGTTTCAGGGCTAGAGAGGTGTGGCTCAGTGGTTAAGAGTACTTGCTGTTTTTCCAAAGGACCAGAGTTTGGTTCCCAGCGCTCACACTGAGCTGCCCATAAGCACCCATAAATCCAGCTCCAGAGGATCCTAAGGCCTCTTCTGCCTTCTGTGGGTACCTGTACCCACATGGCATACGTTCACAGAGACACACACATACACATAAGTAAAAAATAAAAATAAATCTTTTAAAAAAACAGAATTGATTTCTCCCAATTCTAGAAGCTGGAAAATCAAAGACAATGGTGTCAGTTAGTAAAAACTGGATCTCCTTGCTTCCAAGATGCTGTCTTCTGCATCCTCTAAAGGGGAAGAAATGCTGCAACCACACATTGCAAAAGGCGTGTGAGCAAGAGAGCTTGACTGCTCCATGAAGATGTTGTTGTGTGGATCTAATGCTCATTCGCAAGGGGACCCTTGTGACTTTGTCGCCTCTCAGAGGCCTGCCTCTTACCACTGTCACGTTGTAGTCCAGGACATGAATTTAAAAGGGAAACATTCAGACCTTAGCATCAACCCAACAGGGGGATCTGGGATTGGGGATTGGGGATTTCTACTCAGGTGAGCTACACAATCATTTATAGCCCCGCCTTGCTTAGTCAGCAGGTGTGGGGCTGTCCTAGGAAAGGCATGGTCTGGGGAAAGGAGAGCTCTGAGACCAAGGCAAACCCTTCAAGAGTAGAGCACTGGAGGCTATATCTGCTGACCGCCCTCCCCAGGGCTGCACAGGTTCCAGTGTGCTTGCTGGGTTGTGTTGCACTGTTGTTACTATGGTTCTGTTGGGGTGGGAGTTTGCCTTTTCTCACAGTCACTGTGATCTGGTTTGAGACAGGATCTCACTATGTATCCCAGGCTGATTTCAAAGTCACGGTCCTCCCGTTTCAGCCTCCTGAGTGCTGAGAGCCCAGGTGTGTGCCACCCACCACACGTAGTTAGAAAGTTTGTTCTTGACGTAAGAACTGTCTTTAAATTGCATCTCCATTTTCCCATAAATATGCGTGGGTAATGTTGTTCAGAACTCGGGGTATACAAAAAACTAACACATCAGCTTGTCAATGGCAACCCAGTCTTTAGGAGAATCAGCCACAAATTATATATATCATGGTTAGGTGTTTTTAATGTGCTTGGATTTGTTTGTTTTTCTTTTCTGTAGCATGAATCTTAAAGGTACTTATTAATAAAATCAAACCTGAGGCCAGTTGTTGGGGTGAATGCTGGAAGATCAGAGAAGCAGAACAAGCCACAGCTACCTCACCTCACCAGTTCCTCAGCTGATCCTGTTTCCTCAGACTGGAAGCCTCTGAGTCCTTATCCAAATGAATCTCAGCTGAACTACTGTTCCAAAGCCTAAAAGCTTAACCAGTTAAAGCTTCTAGTTTCTGGTCTTCACACCTTATATACCTTTCTGCTTTCTGCCATCACTCCCTGGGATTAAAGGCTCACTTTCTGGGATTAAAGGGATTAGTCACCAAGCTTGGCTGTATCCTTGAACACACAGAGATCCAGGTAGATCTCTGCTTCTGGAATACTAGGATTAAAGGTGTGTGCTACCACTGCCTATCCTCTATGTTTAATATTGCGGCTGTTCTGTTCTCTGACCCCAGATAAGTTTATTAGCAAGAACAATATTTGGGGGAACACAATACCACCACACCTTTCTTTCTATGTGTATGGGTATTTTGACTGCATCTATGTGCACCACCCAAGCTGAGGCTAAAAGAAGGTGTGAGATTGTGAGCACGGTGGTTGGAATCAAACCTGGGTCCTCTGGAAAAGCAACCAATGCTATTAACCATTAAGAGACTGAAAGACCGTCTTTCCATCCCGCAATGTGCTTGACTTTTTTATTTTATTTTATAATTTAATTTAATTTTACATATCAGCCATGGGTTCACCTGTCTTCCCCCCTCCCACCCCCACCCCCACCCCCGCCTTCTCCCCAGCCTACCCCCCATTCCCATCTCCTCCAGGGCTAAGACTCCCCTGGGGATTCAGCTTAACCTGGTAGTTTCAGTCCAAGCAGGTCCAGTCCCCTCCTCCCAGGCTGAGCATGTGTCCCCGCATAAGCCCCCAGGTTCCAAACAGCCAGCTCATGCACTAAGGACAGGTCCGGGTCCCACAGCCTGGGAGCCTCCCAAACAGTTCAAGCTATTCAATTGTCTCACTTATCCAGAAGGCCTGATCCAGTTGGGAACTCCACTGCTATTGGTTCATAGTTCATGGGTTTCCTTTAGTTTGGCTATTTGTCCCTGTGCCTCTCCAATCTTGGTCTCAACAATTCTCACTCATACAGTCCCTCCTCTTTCTCTCCTATTGGACTCCCGGAGCTCCACCTGGGGCCTGGCCCTGGCTCTTTGCATCTGCTTCCCTCAGTCATTGGATGAAATTAGGCCAACCACCCTAAATGTGCTTGATTTTATTGGACCTTAGCCTCGGCTGCTGAGAGCCTAAGAGGACTTGGAAGGTGTGGGTCTCAGGCTGGGAGATCTGGATGGAGTTCACTCCCTCCCTGCCTCCTTGTACTCCAGGTGAGTACCCAAGGAGTCAGTCTCAGTGGACTAGATCACCACGACCCCGCTAGGGTCAGTTTCCACTGAATCCCTCAAACCCCGCTTCAAAATGAGCTGTGTCCTTGTAACCCTCTGGCCCTCACCCAAGCCCTGTGTGCCCTAAGTATGAGAAAAACAGCCTTGGCCTCCTCAGCGCCCGCCGCGGAAGTCATTTAGACTGGCTCCGTAGAGGAACTGTCCAAAGAGCATATCCACCCTGATCCACAGCCTAGCGCAGAAGCAGCCAATGAAAAGCCGGGAGCCCGCTGATCCACACCTTCTTCCTCTCCCGCCCCCCACACACTCCCCAACACACACACCCTGCTCGCACTCATCCCCTGGTTCTGCAGTCTGCGCGCGCCACCTAGTGGATACATCTGGAATCGCGTGAGTCTTAGACAAAATCCCGAGGCCGTACCTTTTGCCATTTTCCTAAATTCCAGATCCTCTCTCCTCACAGAAAAGAGAAATAGACCTGGGTCTCCGACCTTCAATAAAATTAATTCATTCCTCCCCACGAATGACAAGCTAGTGCCGGCTCCCAGCTTCCTGCATTCTCATTTGCAAAAGCATTTGATGCAAGGATGTAAAATGAAATCCTAGATTAATTCTAGGATTACGTTTAAAGAGTAATATACAACCACGATGGCCTATTAGTCCTTAGACTACCAAATGAAACATCACTGATTACTGATTAGTGAAAAAAACACTCTGTAAATGAGGAATTAAAACAATAAAAACAAAAAAGAAACCGCAGATCACACACTGATCCTATTCAAATCTCCAACTCTAAACAGTTTTATGTATTGCAGAGTCTGAGCAAGCTGTAAGAGCTTAAAGGAGTGGATCGTTTAATTTGGGGGACGAGGTGGGGGAAACAAAACTGCATTGTCTCAGTTGCTTGAAAATGAAGACACATTAGAAACTAGAGAATTAAGTACATTGTTCAGAAGGAAGATAAATTTGTATGTGGGATTGTTGAATGAAAAAAAAAAGAGGTAAAAAGAGGGATTACCTGTATGCATCAGAGACAAATGGAGTAAATAAAAGAGTCGTTACTAATAAGACCAATGAGTGCAAAAATTTCTGGTCAGTGAGAAAACAGTAGGGCAGCCAATAGTGTTTGGAAAACTGGCTGGACATCTAAAATAAACGAATCTCTATTTCACTTGTCCTATATCACTAAATTTCATATAAAACAAGGATTTCTTTTAAAAAAAAGAAAAGAAAGAAAGAAAAAAGAAAATGAAACCAGGAGCCACCGGCCGAGCATGGTAGCTCATGCCTGTAATCCCAGCACTCAGGAGATGATAGAGTCAGAAGTAGGTCAGGATTTGCAGCCGGCCTCAGCTACACAGAATTCTAGACCATCATGAGCAACGTGTCTAAATTAATAAATGAATAAATAAACCACGAAAGCCAATCTTAGATTAAGGATAAACTAGACTCTAAATTACGAAGAGACTAATTTGGCAGGCTCTGTTGTCTACCTAGTATGTATTTTCTTCTCCCTCACCGTTAAACCTTCTCTTGGAGTCATTTTACAATTCAGCAAGTTTCAGACAAATAATAGCCGATAAATGTAGTCTGCAGACATTCAAATGGGTGACGTCCATGAAGAGATACCTTATTCTCATTGTCACCATCTCCCAAAGAAAGACAGTTTTCCCGCTCATTTCAATGTTTCTCAGAGTAAATGTGGCTATTCTTCAGATTCTAACATCTTGGTGAATTCATTAAATAAAATCCTTAATACACGTCTCAGTTAGGGTTACTATTGCTATTGTGAAACACCATGACCAAAAGCAAGTGGGAAGGAAATGGTTTATTTGGCTTACACTTCCACATCATAGTCCATCTCTGAAGGAAATCGGGACAGGAACAGGAGGGAACTGGTGGGGGTGTGGGGGACAGAGTACTGGAAGAGACAACTGGAATGGGGGGCGTTTCAGGGGTGACCCCCAGGAATCTGTGAGGGTGACCCTAGTGAAAACTCCTAGTAATGGGGGATACGGAGCCTGAACAGGCCATCTTCTGTAACCAGGCAAGGCTCCCAGTGGAGAGACTGGCACACCAGCCTAGCCACAAACCCTTCCGTCTACAATGTGTCCTGCCTGCAGCCTGTGCTGGGGCAAAAGTGGCATGGAACTTCTGAGAGTGGCCAACCAATAACTGGTCCAACATGAGACCCATGTCACTAGAGGGAGCCCACAGATGACACTGTCGGGGGGGGGGGGGGCAGGAACCAGAGACTGGACTGTCCTGAGTCCTAGGATGGAACCAAACACAACCAGAAACAAACAAACAAGTCAATGAAATGATCCCTAAGGATATTCTGCTATACTTATAGACCAGGGCCTGGCATGATTGTCATCAGAGAGGTGTACACAGAAGTTTCTCTCCCTCCTACCTTGTTCCCAAATAATTGATATGGAGGCTTAATATTACCTACAAATGGTTTGGTCTATGGCTCAGGCTTCTTGCTAGCTAGCTCTTACAACTTAACTCAACCCATTCCTATTCATCTATGTTTTGCCACGTGACTTTGTGGTATTACCTGTTCTCTCACATCTTGCTTCTCCTGGTGGCAGCTCAGACAGAGCATCATCCCCTGATGCATTTCTTCTCTCTCTGTCTCTCTTGGCTTTCCCACCTGGCTCCATCCTGCCCTGCCATAGGCCAACACAGCTTTATTTATTAACCAATGGGAGCAACACATATTCACAGCATACAGAGAGACACTCCACGGCACTTCCCCTTTTGTGTCTAATCAATAAGGACAGTTTTAACATAGTAAAATTACATATAACAAAACAGTTATCAAGCAAGAATTATAGTAATACTATCTAATCCATTTGCATTTGACAAAAATTAGAGAAAGTACTTAATTATCTGTCTTATCTTGGTGAGTCTAAAGTTTTGTATCTAATTTACTTTCTATTATAACTAAGGAAAACTCTAATTACAACTATTTTTGTCTTCAACTCCATCAAAGACTCCAGAAGGGTGAAATGGTAGCTAATGACAGGGACCTCAAGCTGCCTGGACAGTCACCCAAAGTTCCTCTGCAACATTGGGGCATCCATCTTTGGCCTAGAAGCCTACAATATCTGACAGACTCATCTGTAAAGCAAGATGGACTGTCCCACCCTATCTTGGCAGAGGTCTGCAGTCACTTTCCTTGGTGTCCTGCTTGTCCAATTTGGACAGCATACTGTTAGCAGTCAAGGCAAGGGCACTTTCTTTGCCTCCATGGCTAGCTTTTGCCATAAAGAAAACAAAACTCCATGTGGAGTTTCTTTGATGCCCATCATCTTCTCTGAATTAGACTGGTGCTGCCAGGAGCAGACATGTCTCGTTGTAATGAAAAGCCTTAGATTATTAAACATATTAAATACAATAGTCTATAGATCTTTGAAATGTCTGAAGATTGCCTATCTGAAATATAACTCTGTATGATCTTGAAAACATACCTAACATGACTATAAGTTTGCTATTATAGATGAATATTAATCTGTATTTCTTAATTATATATTACATTTTTAAATGAGCTGCATAAACACAATACCCTAAAGAAGAGTAGCATTTGAAGTAATCTCTGAAATTTGCCATTTACCTATGATCTGGACATTTCTTAGCATGTCTTTCTTGTTTCTTTGTTTCTTTGTTTCTCTTGGATAATACTTGATAATCATTCTTACTGTATATAGTTTGCATTAGGTTCAGAACCTTCTTATTTAGACAGAAAGGGGAAATGTAGTAGTATTTGCTCTTCCCTTGACCTTGAGCTATAAGGCTGGAAGGAGATGGTGCTTCTTGTCTTCGTATATGACCTCTTTAAAGGAAAGGGAGAGGGATCATGGAGGAAAGCAAGAAGCACCACCTCCTTCGGGCCTGTAGCCCAAGGTCATGGGCAGAGCAAATACCACTTCAGAGAGGCCTTATCCAGCAATTGATGGGTGCAGAAGCAGAGACCCACAACCAAACATTACATAGAGGTTGGGGGATTCTGCAGAAGACAAGGACGAAGACTTGTAGGAGCCAGAGGAGTCAAGGACACAACAAGAAAATGGCCCACAGAATCAACTAACCACGGGATCATAGGGGCTCACAGAGTCTGAACCAACAATCAGGGAGCCTAAATGGACCTGACCTAGGTCCTCTGCATATATGTTATGATTGTATGGCTTGGTGTTCTTGTGGGACTCCTAAGAGTGAGAGTGGAGGTGTCTCTGACTCTTTCGCCTGCTCTTGGGACCCTTTTTCTCCTATGAGGTTGCATTGTCCAGCCTTATTGTGAGAGGGTGTGCCTAGTCTTATTGCAACATAATATGCCATATTTGTTATCCCTGGGAGGTCTGCCCTTTTCTGAAGGGAAATGGAGGAGGAGTGGATCTGGGGGAGACAGGAGGTGGGTCTAACAGCCTAGGTCCTATCACAAGAGAAACCCTCATAGTAACCTGAGGATAAAAGGTTTAGTATAAAGAATTATTAACTAAAAATTTTAAGGACTGTCAATAATGGCAATACAGCCACTAACCCTAGAATGAGAGAGAGAGCCCCAGGAAGAACTGTCCCACCCAAGGACTAAGGTCCAGCTCTACCTGGCTTTGCTCCTGGATGGGTAAATCTCATTCCAAGCCAGTGGAATTTCCTAGAAATCTGTCCTCTATTCCCAGGGAGGTTTCTCAATGGAAGCAGTCCATTCCCAGACTGCCTAGTCACTGAGGATATGAAGACAAAAAGGAGGTTTTAGCGGGTCAGGGGGTCAGAGAGGGCTGCTGGCCACTGTGTACTGTGGAGCTGAGCACTGGGGAGGCTGTGTGCATGGCCAGAGCCTGGGGCTGGAGAAGGTAACTGTGTGGTAGGAGCTACAAAAGCCTGCCACAGAAGCCTAAACTTCTCTAAGTAGCACACATGGACAAGAGAAGACCTTCTCCCTTCTGCAGGGCCTCAGGGCCCCCGACTTAGAACACAGAGCTAATGGGTCTGGGTCTGTTTTCACCATCTAGACAGTGAAGAGGGGATTTAACACTGAGGCTGGCATAGCTGGACTTGGGGCTAGAATAAAGCTAATATACAACACTTTTTAGCTGTCACAGATCTGTAAAGAAAAAGCCCAACAACTTAATTCAAACAAAACAAAAGAACACAGAAAACCGAAAGCAGAAATAAAAGGTGAGCTAGCAAGATGTTGCTGTTTCCTTTGAAGGCAGAGAGATGCCTGTCTCTTGTTAGCAAACGCCCCTTTAAGGACTTAAACTAGTGTGAGCTAGTTTTGATCCCTGTTACAAAACTATCCTACTAAATACCAGCTGTTAATAGCGGTGTCCTCAAATTGAAGTCTTAATAACAATATCCGTACATACAAGACACACGTACACACACACACACACACACACACACACACACACACGCACGCACGCACGCACGCACGCACGCACGCACACACACATCCTCTTCCACTTATTCACTACCATGTTTGAAGTGTGCAGCTGGATCTCACCTGTACTCCACAGTCCACTTTTCTGTAATTTTCCTCGCACTCCTTATTAATAATAAATTCTTATAAAACCTAAAAATTGGTATTTTAATTTCTTTTATATGTTTTAATGTAGTGTGTGCCCATGCACACACACACTCACGCATGCATGCCTACCTTGGCATGTATGTGGCAGTCAGGGGACAACTTGTAGGAGTCAGTTCTCCCCTTCCACCAGGTGGGGGACCCAGAGATCCAGTTTCATCAGGAGTGGAGGCAAGTCTCTAAACCATCTCACACATGCACGCACACACCCATATGCATGTGTGTGCAGTGTCTTACAAGGAGATCATTGAAACCCATCTGATACCCTGCACAAACTTTCTGCCACCTACTCATGTGTGCCCTGTGCCATCCCCAAGACAGGCTCACCAGCTTCTGCCTCATTGATTTTACACAGAACAGATTCCCGTGTTTGCTCTGATTGCATCTCTTAAATGGGCTGTTCGGTGTTATTATCCACTTTATGGAGCCAATTCACCAGCTAGGTTCTTGAGTCTGCCTCCTTCTTTTATTTATTCTGCCTCTAATAGCATTAGCAGGGAGGGACACCCAACCCATAGGTGTGAGCATGCGCTCTCTTCTCTCTCTCTCTCTCTCTCTCTCTCTCTCTCTCTCTCTCTCTCTCTTTTCCTCTTTCTCTCACTCTCTCTCTCTCTGGCAGCTGTTCTGTTCCTGGGGCCTTCCTCACATCTCGCCTTCCTCTGATCATCTGTTTGGGTTTGGAGAAGGAAGTCCAGCTGCTTTTCATTTAGGATCTCCCATTCTTTCAGCCTCTGGTTTTCGCCTCACCAAGTTCTCGTCCATCTATTTCCTCAGGGTGCTGATCTTTCCTCCCAGCATACCCCATTCCAGGATGTCTGTCATTTCTGCAGTTATCATCCATCTCCTAGCAAACTGCTCCTCTCAAGCTTCCTATTTCTTGACTTGTCCTCTGTTCTGATCTCTCTGGTCATTCCCTTTCATTTTCCTACAAAATCCTATGTTTTTAAGAATATTTTTTCCACCTGTGTGATAATTAACTATGAAAAGAATCCTTCTAGGTGGAAGACTGCTTTCTCTCCACCCTGTAAATTGGGGACAGACTTCTCTCTACCCTGTAGACAGGAGACAGGCCTCTGAACCTGTGACTGCTCCACAAGGAATCAATTTCAAATAGAAACTGTAAGCTGAGCCTATGGTTCCCAAAGCATTGGACTACAACAGAATTCTGCATGTGTTTATCTAAATTTGCACATCCTATGGGGCATCGTGGTACAACCCTTTAATCCCAGCCCTTGGGAAGCAGAAGCCGGAAGATCTCTAGACTTCAAGGCTAACCTTACCTACATAGCAAGTTCCAGGCCAACCATGGGTACATAGTGAGACCCTGTCCTAGCACCCCCCAAAAAAATATGCAGACCCCTGGGCCTTACCCCAGAGCAACTGAAGTGTAACATCCCAAATAATACCTGAAATCAGCATTTTTAAAATAGTTTGGGGGGACTAATTTTTATGCAGTCTATGGCTGAACCGCTGGAGAAAGTTTCCCTGAGCAATGCTTATGCATGGAAAAGCCTCTGTTCTGAGGGCGGAAGGGGATGGCTGAAGTTGGAAACAGTCTTCCATGAGGTTTCTGCACAGTCTGAGGCTTTGGGTGTCATGTACACCTGAGGAAAGCGGACAGAAAGTCTCACCTCTCAGATCACCACCCTAAGGTGACTAATGTGTCTCAGATGTCCTCTCAGGAACTTTCCTCTGGGTCCCCTAAGGAGTGGCTGCATGGGAGCACACAGTGTACAATTAGATGACTAAGAGAAGATTCTGGAATGGACCATCGTAATGATTCACCAATCCCACAGTTAAATCCAAAGGACCACTGGCATCACTGGAAACAATTGTGTAGGAATGAGCCATCAGAACTCGCCATAAAAGCAGCGCGCACACACACACACACACACACCCCTCCTCCCCTAGACAACACGAGGAGAAAGGCTTGGTGAAGGCGTGGCTGCATCTCACTTGTGTGATGACTAGTAAGTACCAAGTCAACATGACAGGGATGAGGAACACCGGGAGAGCTCATAAAACATCCCTTTTGGATGTGTCTATGAAGGGCATCCAGACTCAGTTGATTTGACTGTAGACTGAAGGAACCATTGCTCTCACCAGGGAAATGGGAATCTTTCGATCCAGGGAGGGCCTGAAAGCAACAAGGGAGAGAGAGGAAGGACAGTGTTCTCTGCTCAAGCTGGCCGACGTCAGTCTTCCCCTGCCCTTGAACGTCAGATCAGGACTAAGCCTACGTCATCAGCCCATCAGTCCTTGAGTCTTGGGTTGGAACCACACTGAAGCCAGCCTTCCCACAGCCGTTCCCACCCAGAGTCTGTTTGCATCACGGGTGGTGATTACAGGCTCATTCTTTGGATATATGGGCTCTGCTAGTGGGCCACCTGACTGACAGCTCCCCCAGATGACCTTGAAGAAGTCCTTGTAGGAGTGCCCTGTCAAATGCCCAGCCCTCGACCCCTCCGTCTCTCCTTAGACATCACACTGACAGCTGCCCAGCCTTTGCCAGCTCCCTCCCCATGCTGCCTCATGGGTCTTTCCCCTAATGAATACACCATTCCCCTCTCGGTAGCCACAAAAGGACATTAGTGGGAGGGCAGACCGGCCCCTAAGCAAAGAAAAATTGCACCCATCAACAAAGGAGACTTTATTCAAAACTGTTGCAATGAGGAAATGAAGTGGAACCCAACTGTAAACAAGACAGAGACCAGTGGGAATTTGCCGCCAAGTTTTAAGGTAAGCAGTTTTCTCAGGTGAAAAATTACCAAGAGGAATTGATTAGGTGTTGAGACCGAAAGAAGTGCCCTGAATGGATACTGAGGGCAGGCATCCTTAACTGGTTTAGATTTAGTTTTAACTTGGATGAGGCCTAGTCAGGAAGTGGGATCAGAGGAGCAGGGGAGGTTTGGTTGTCAGAGATCACACAACCCAAGGCAAGACAATTGTCCCATGATGCCAGCCTCCACCCAAGGGTTGGTGAGATGAACCTTGAACTGAATGTGAGACTTTAAACAAGCTTTGAGCCGGGCAGTGGTGGCATACGCCTTTAATCCCAGCACTTGGGAGGCAGAGCCAGGTGGATCTATGAGTTCCAGACCAGCCTGGGCTACAGAGCGAAATCCAGGACAGGCACCAAAACTACACAAAGAAACCCTGTCTCAAAAGAAAAAAAATAAACAAAAACCAAGCTTTGAATTTGAACTGAAATAGGGTTGTTTTGTTACTACAGAATTATATAACTGGACAGTAATATTATTTTTGGACCCCACTATACAGCAGGTGGAAGAGGGCTGGTCAGAAAAACCTTCCCCTGTATAGGCAGAATAATGAACCCCAAGATGTCCAGGAATGCCCCAAGCTATTGGACCTTGGGGGGCAGTTTTTAAGAATCCTAAGAACTAAGCCTCCAAGCTGTTAGGTGTGCCCACCTGCTGCTGGAAAAGAACACTTGAGCAGGCATTTAGATTAACAGGTAGGATTCCTGGGTGCCAGCAGGGTCTAAAAAACTGATGGGACAGTCATTGGCCCAGGTGAATGACATCCATGCTTTATACAGCACTTTCTACACAGGAAAGAATTCAGCTCTCCTGACTCCATCTGTAAGTGACCCCCCACCTCGCCCATCCTGCTTCCAGGGAGAGGAGTTGGACCCAAGAAGTACTCAAACCATGAGGTGCAGAGATGCAGCAGATGATGTGTGAAGATGGAGCTTCATTTGGAATCTCAGACCCTGAAGAGGAAGCCTGCAACCATGGTCGGAGAGGAAGCATTGCCTAACAGGGGCTGCAGCCCCCAGCCCAGGACACTGCAGGCATGGAGCTCCACACAGGACACGGAAGCCAATTACATTGACACACAGATCACTAGCCGCCCCACTGTGCACACAGCACTTACAGTCATCTGGAACTTACCTTCACGTTGTTGTTGTCGTCGGCCTATCAGATTCCGGCCCTAAAATGAGATGTGATTCTGACCCCTGACATGAGAAGTAACAACAGTCTTGATGAGTTATTGGGGGGACTAGATGAGATTAAAATCAATTCTGCCCTAAGATGCGTTTTTAAAAGGTAACCTTGGTCCTGTGCAGTTGATGCGACGGGAAATAACACTAGTCTGGGACAGCTTGGACTTTTGCTTCTGCATTTGTGTCCCTGGGAAATATCAGATGCACACAGGCACCTGCACCCAAGTACATCAAGATGCATAGGACACACACACCAAACACACAACAGAGCCCAAACATCTGCCAGCTGCCTCCATGTAGCCCGTGTGCTCTGCACCCATCCATTCATCTAGCTTCAGACAATGGCTCCCCTACCTCCTCAAAATTCGTAAGTGGCAGCCCTTCCAACGCTTGCCTCCACAAGCAAACTTCAAGCCTGTTGGAAGTTGATATGTATTAGTCATGTGGTGTGCCTTTAATCATTACCAGTTTTATTAAGCTTATGCATCTTTATTTGTCACCAAGAGTGTATTGGAGTGTCATGCACCTAGCAGATCTTTCCCACACACCCCATGGTTACACAGTTTCCCATGATGTATTTTTAAGGACTAGGAAGTCACTATAGCAAACTGGCTACCTATGTAAATGTCCACTGCTACTACTGGGATTATCATTATTACCAAATCCCTGGTACTAAACAAAAAAATTTTTTCAAAGCTTTTCCTCAATTAGGAATTCATTTTTATCCTCATACTTTCCACAGGGGTTATATTTCTGATAGTACATAAAAGAAAATTCAGGTCCCAGAATATTAAATAACTTGCCCAAGATCACAAAGCAAGTAAGTCCCTGACAGGGGCTTAAAACCTGCCTCTTGCCTTCAACTCTACACCCAAGCTGTCAATCAAAGCACACAGGTAAGTGCAGCCATTTGCGAGTTGGGGGAAGATAAGGGGAAAGGCATCTAGTCAGAGGAGAATCCCTGAACCTAGAATCTGAGGAGGAACTCAGGGAAAGGGGGAAAATTATAGGAAGGAGACAAGTCATTCGGCAGCAGGGGTCTCATCTCGAGGCTACAGAGACTGAAGAAATCACCAGAATGGGTAAATGACGGACAGGTGGACAATGAGGAGTGGTGGGGACGATGGTACACTCAAGTCCCACTTAGAGGACTTTCAGCCAGCTCTCATCAGTCCTGCCCGAGTAGATCCAGTCTGATAGTGTTCAAAATGAGAAGCAAAAACTCCGATTGTTTTTAAGTCATGGTTAGCTTGACTTTGTGTGTGTGTGTGCATGTGTGTTGTACATGTATGTAGTGCACACATGTGAGTATGCAGGTTTGCATTCCTGTGCACACAAAGTCCAGAGCAGGGCATTATTTGTCATCCCCCTCACTCTTGGCCTTATTACCCTGAGACAGGGTCTCTCACTAAGCGGGAAGCTTGCCATTTTCCCTTGCCTAACACGCAAGTTCTCAGCATCTGCCTGTTTCTGCCCCTCCCCCACACAGGGCCACAGGCATGTGCAGTCATGCACAGCTTTTTGTGGGTGCCGGAGATTCAAACTCAGATCCTCATGCTTACAGAGAGCAAGCAATCTTATCCAACAAACTTATTTCCCAGCACCAGGCTTGCTTATTTGTTTACGTTAATATGGTGGCACGTTTAAACCTTTTTAAGCAGGTTCAAGCCAACTAATACCCAACCTTCAATGAAAGACCCTGCTGAAGTCTGGTGCCCTACTCAAGGAAACATGAACTCTGATGGACACAAAATATGTTATTATTTATTGTCAATTTCTGCAAAGACACATTTAAGCAACAAAATATACATTTGTCAACCTTTTAGAATTTGTTTTATACATTAACAAATACAATGTGCTACCATAGCAATAAATTAAATGTACACTATTTACATTCCATAGGCAGTCGGGATCTACAAATCACCTCCTCACTGAGAGGAAGCAAAGAAAAGTCATCGTCACAGGATTCACTTCCACACAACACCTCATAGACTCTACCACACAGGCATCTCTTCACATGGAGATGTCGGCACCCTGGGAACTGGACAAGGTTCAGCCAAGGTGACATCACGAGGAGGAAGAGTAGGCACACACACTAAGGGGCAAGAAGGGGAATTTCACCCTTCAGAGTAGAAATGTCACAAAACCAAGGACAAGGGCAACTAATTCCAGCCCTCCAGCCAAGCACACCCTCCCCAGGGACGGTAAGGCCAGCCAGGCCAAAGCCACTTCCCCAGCTGCTGCTCACTAGGCAGATTGCCCTAGGCTGGGGGGGGGGGTGTCTTTCTCCTAAGGGAGCACATAACCCAGCTAAAGAGATGTGAGATTGGTGTGGGCAAAGAGCTGGTGGTGAAACAGACAGCAGAGGATGCCTCAGAGGCCCTCTACCAAGCAGTAGAAACAGCGTTGTTTACTGTACCAACCTGCCCTTGCC